>NC_045163.1:7272987-7282987 GCF_900700415.2 Clupea harengus | reverse complement strand
TGTGGCTCACTGCTCCTCTGCTCTGCTCTGTGCTCTGTCCGGAAGTTGCCTTCATCAGCACCATAATCATTGTTATCATCATCACCATCACCACCATCTTCTTCATAATCATCATCATCATTATCGCCTCTATGATAATAGTTATTATTGTAGTAATTAGAATAATCATAATAATTGCCGTCATTATCATTATCGTCATCTTCAGTGTTGTCACATTCACAAGATCTGATGTTCACCCTCCATAATCCATTATGTAAGGAGTTCTTACTGCATGGCAGATAGATATACAGCCTTTCACATATGTCAAGGAGGCATAACATTACTGTCTTTTCTGAACTATAAGTCAGCTTTTTTTTTGTTGTCTGGCTGACTTATATGCCAAAATGACTTGTGTGTATTTTTCCTCTTAACTATACATCCAGTTGGCAGAGTTATTTAAAAGTGATACAGAGGATGAATAATTCAATGCATTCAGGGATGCAGAATGATTTGGGATCTTTTATCTTAATGTGGCTTGTTGTGCCTAGCGAACCTGTAAGTGAACAGTGTTTCCAGCTAATTCTTGGATTCTTGTTTTCAAAAAGTGGAACTAATACTCCGGTGCGATTTATAGTCCAGAAAATACAGTAGCTCAGGCTCAGGCTCAGTCTCAGTCTCAGGCTCAGGCTCAGGCTCAGGCTCAGTCTCAGTCTCAGTCTCAGTCTCAGTCTCAGTCTCAGTCTCAGTCTCAGTCTCAGGCTCAGTCTCAGTCTCAGTCTCAGTCTCAGTCTCAGTCTCAGGCTCAGGCTCAGGCTCAGGCTCAGTCTCAGGCTCAAGCTCAAGCCTCTGCTTTGCTATTGGTGTATTGCAGTAAAACGGTCAGATCTGCTCTGATCTAGAGCCTCCAGTGCTCTAATCTTATCTAGACCCTAGCTGCTGTGAGTTCTGGTTCTTGTGTGCGAATTGGCTTTTATTGAGAAATGAGGATGGTGCAAAACTGGTGTGGGTGGGGATCTTCACTGTAACCTTTGAATAATGAATAATGGTTCTTGAGCATGGTTCTTGGCTAATTGAAAAGTGGGGATGAGAGACTGATGGATGGGTTCTGTTCTGATCCAGATGGGTGGTTATTGTGTATGTGTTGGCTTTGTTAGAACTAGGGATGAAGCACTAGTGGATGGGTTCTGATCCAGACTCCTGTGCTGTGAGTTCTAGGTCTTTTACATGAATGGCCGTTGTGAAAGGCAGGGATGGGGTGCTAAAGGATGGGTTCTGGTTCCTGTTTGTGAAAGGCAAGAGGGCAGGGCTGAGGTGTTGGGGGATGTAGCGTTGCCAGTGTGTGGTAGCCTGGTGGGCACACAGGTGGGCACCCAGGTGGCGCCGTCAGTCAGCGCAGCGCTGGGAATGGAAGGTTAGGAGGACCCCGTGGCACAACACCCTACAGAGCACAGTGTGTGTCAGTGGAGACCCCATACACCACCTGTGTCACACACACTCATGCATACACACACAGAGACACACAAACCTTGATTGTGTGACTAACACGAAGACAGACACAGACACACACGTGTGTGTGAGAGATAGAGAGTAGCATTAGCACCTGCCGGCCTTCTGAGGGCTAATTAAAGTAGGTGGGCATGCAGGCATGCGGGCACCCATGCGGCTGGCATACGCTGGGCACATGTGCTCAGGGGGTTTGGGCACGGAAAGGGCAGACGTCCCAGGAAGTGATGGTGATAGGGACTCGTTAGGACTGAGTGTGACAGCACCAGAGAACAGCTCAGACAGCCTGAACTGGAGCCACAGGTAGTTATAGACTCAGGGGATCAAGGCTCAAATTAGATTCGTTCAGCCGGTACGTTGTGTAACCAGGGCTTTTGTTTTGGTGAAGTCTAGCTATGGAAGCACAGGGTCTGAAAGAGTGACGTTAGCTTAGATTTGTCGGCACCAAGGCTCTGTGGGACGGCTCCTGAAATTGAGACACACTGGCAATGAGGGGGAACAAGTGACAACAATCATCTTTCACCTCATTCAACTAATCTTATTCTAGGAGGTTATGTTTCAGACATATAATCTGTGGATGGTTTTGGGGGATAGACAGGTATTGTTGTGAGTGAGATTGTGCTGTGTGAATGAAACACAAGTTTGATTGAGTTGAAATGAGGTTGTTTTTTTTAAACGTTTTGTGGAATAAGTGTTGCGTTGTGAGAAAAGTAGGTCCGTACATTATGTGGAAAATACTGTAGAATAGATCTGTCTAGTATGTGGAGAGAGTGAAGGCTGGTTTAGAGTAGAGACTAAAGGGTGGTTTATACTTGTATGTAGGCTCTACGCAGAGCCTACGCCATAGCCTTGGCAAGGCATCTGCCAGCCAACTATCTGACGTTAGCACGCTAGCTTACATTTGCGTGCTAGATTACATTAGCAAGCTAAGTAAAGACAAAGTTGACAGCTTGCCAGCAAAGTACACATCAGTCAGCAATTCATAGCAGAGTGATTGGTTCATCAACACACTCCCAAACATTAGGCAAGCGGACCAAACACAGTTGTTGTGGTCTGCGTCGCCGAACTGTGTAGTTACATTTCTGGGGAATGAGGTTCACGTCAGGCTACAGCATAGGATACAGGGTTGGATGAGGAGAGAGGAGTGGGGAAGATGGGATGAAAAGACTGGGGAGGATGAGGGGGGGGGGGGGGGGGGGCGTTGAATGGGGTGACAGGGCAGGAGGATGAGTAGAGAGGAGAAGGGGGGGAGAATGGGCAGAGAGGAGAGGAGTGAAGTGGGTGGCCAGAGCAGGATGGAGAGCACGGTGATTACCACGTGAAACTGAGCTGAGGGAGGGAGGGATCCAGACAGACAGCCCCAGGGGAGAGGGTGGGAAAGTTGGACAGGGCAGCAGGTTGGGAGGGAATGAGGTGTGTGTATGTGGGGGGGGTATTGGGCGTAGAGAGACGGGGGTGGTCAGAGGTTGTCCAGGGGAAAGAGGATAGAAAGAAAAAAGAATCGAAACCATCACGGATGGTTTCCCGCAATGCACCTGTCAGTGAACACCAGTAATGGAACTTTTTCAGATTCTCCAGAGGCTCAGCACCTCTGAGTGTGTGTGTGTGTGTGTGTGTGTGTGTGTGTGTGTGTGTGTGTATGTGTGTGTGTGTGAGAAGCCAGAGTTGAGCCATTACAGTCGATTTTTAATCCTTTCTGTTTAAACATCATTTTCACATCTTCCAGCCATCATAGCCATCTCTGTCTCTTCAATCTAAGCACTCCCCTCAAGGACAGCAGCTTCTGACTGCACTTGAATCAGCTCTATGCCACCTGGACGGAATCTCGAAATCTGGTCAGATAAACACAGTACTATTAGTAGGGATGGGTACCGAAACTGGGTGTTAAATAGACCTCTCGGTTAAATTATTAAAGACCGTAGACCTGATAAGCTCAAACATTACCGGTTCTTTAATCTTTTCATTGTTTTGGTGTAATTTTGTATCTCCCTGCAGCCTCTCCCCTACACACACACACACACACACACACACACACCACCATATCATACCGCACCACACCACCTCACACACACACCCTGCCGAAGCAGTGTAAGAACACTCCCATGCTGTTTTGTGGGGGTGGGGTGCAGGGTGTTATATAAAATAATGAGAATGACAATGGCTGTCCTTTTGTCAATTCAGCTGTGTTTCTAGCATGTGGCTTTGTAGCATATTTTACAAGCTCTTTATTCTACAGGTTCTACAAGCAAGTTAGTGCATTCAGTGGGTTGATTCAAAGATTCTGTAAATGCATTGTGGCAAAAATGCAACAGTACAACAATACATTGACATGAAAAAAGAAAATGTACTTTTGAATACTTAAGTATTTTTAGAAGCAAGTACTCCAGTACTGTACCTTTAGTAAAAATTTGACTAACCCACTTTCACTAGCACACACTTACACCATTCACACACATAAACATACACACGCAGTCACATACACACACAGACACACACTGACACCATTAACACACATAGACATACACAGACACATACAGACACGCAGACACACACACACACAGACACACTGTTAGTAAGATGAGAGGAGTGGGAGAGGCTCAGAAAAAGCCTATGTACTTTGGCAGCTCCTCCTACGCAGGGCAGGTGTGCAGGAAATCCCCAGGCTGCCTGAGCCCGAGCCAAACACACAAACAAAAGAGGCCGGCTCAGGAAGAACAAATCTTGCAGAGGCAGCAAAATCGACAACAACAACAACAACATCAACATCAACATCAACACAATAACACAACGCAACACCAAACGCACACATAAAATAGGCAGACTGCAGAGGCAACCACAACCACAACAATGACAGTAACACAAACAAAAGAGACAGGATCTGGAAGAACAAATACTACAGAGGCAGCAAAACAAAAACAACAACAACAACAACACATTAACACAACGCCAAAGGGTGGGGCGTAACAATCAGTGACTCATACATGTGTTGAGGTTGTAGCAGGCAAACGCAACGCCACCACACGCGGTGTAGCAGAGAGGCACGTATTGGTATTCTTAGAGAGGAGAAGCAGTGAGAAGGAGAGAGGAAGATAGGGGAGGAGGAGAGGAGGAAAGAGGATGGGAGGGAGATGGAGGACGGAGGAGGACGAGATAATGGGAGGGGGGGTGGAGGATAAGAAATGAAAGTAGAGAAAAGAGAAGAGATTAGAGGAGAGGAGAGGAAAAGAGGGGAACGGTTAAGATGAGAAGAGGATAGAGGAGAGGAAAAGAGGGGAATGGTTTAGATGAGAAGCGACATGATGAGAGGTGCAGTGCAGTGATTCAGTGGGTCTGTCAGTGATGTCAGCTCCCATGACTGGTCTAGGGATGCGGCATTAACGCTCTGAAACCTCCACATGCACGAGGCATTTCCATAACAATGTCATTCCGGAGGAATGGTTTGAGGGCTGACATGACCAAGGCAATGAGAAGAGGATGAGAAAGAGAGAGAGATGAAAGAGGATGAACTGAGGAGGAAGAAATAGCAGGAAGGGAGAGAGACCTGAGAAGAGAGAAGAAACAGTATGGGAGAGATGGAAAGAGAAAAGGAGGCAAAGAAAGAAGAGAGAGGATGAACTGAGGGGGAAGAAGCAGCAGGAAGACAGGGAGAGAAGGAGACATCTAGAGAGAAGAAGGGAAAGAGGTAGGGAGAGAGAGAAAGAGTTATAGTCCACTCCAGGAATTGAAAGCCTCACAAATCTCAGGCTGCACTGGGGCCTGATCCTGTCTGACAGTTAGCTGGTCTCCCCGTGACATAATGATGAAAGCCTGGTCCTGCCTGACTATTGGCTGTTCTTCCCATGACTGATGTAATGACCAGAGCCTGGTCCTGCCTGACTATTGGCTGTTCTTTCCATGACTGATGTAATGACCAGAGGCAGCTGCTCTGACTCCTGCTCTCCAGGAGGCCCCGGTACCAGGCCACTCAGAGTTGTCACAGAGCCGCCGAGAGCCTCAGTACAACCTGCCTGCTTCATGTAAATATCTCTGAGTCTGCCTCCATACTCCTCATTGGTTCCACACCAGCTCTTATTCGATCTGACAGCCTGGGCTTGTTATGCCACAGACCCCCCCCCCCCCCCCCCCCCAGGGAGGAGAGAGATGTGGACCAACCCCAGGATCCAATCTATCAAGTGCCCCACCACCCCTCACCCCCACAGAATCTGATTTCCTAATCCACACCCTCCTGTCTCATATCTCATGAAAATTAAGTTTTAACTCAGTTGTGGCGGTGAGATGGATGTGTGTGTGTGTGTGTGTGTGTGTGTGTGTGTGTGTGTGTGTGTGTGTGTGTGTGTGTGTGTGTGTGTGTGTGTGTGTGTGTGTGTGTGTGTGTATGTGTGTGTGTGTGTGTCTTTCTCTTGCACATGTTTGACTTATGCTTTGGTGTTTTGCTAATCTGCACAGACAGATGTAGACTGGCTTCAGTAAAATGAATGATGAGTATATGCACCTGTGTGTTTCAGTGTGTGTGTGTGTGTGTATTTGTCTCTGAGTGTTTATGAGAGTGTGTCTATTTTTGTATGTGTGTGTGGGTGTTTGTTTATCGCTCTGTCTCTCTCTCTGTATATGTGTGTGTGTGCACGTGCGTGTGTAAATGCTTTGGTACAGCACATATGGGGCCATCATTTCACTGAGGGGCAACTGGCAACAAGCAAAGTCTGGCGCGCATGAACTAAAGCTAATTTAATAACTTGGCAAAATCATTTTGCTAATTTAATACCATGAGCAAGATCCTAATCACAGTCCTGTCCATTCAGGTTCTCTGGTGTAAGAGAGGACAACGGCCCCGTTCCTAATGCTGTCCAGTCAGTCTGATCACAGATCTAACAGCAAAGCAACAGCCACATTAGCATGATGTTCATTCAGTGTCATCCCCTCAGCGAGTTAAACCACTGATGGCCTGGTCAGCAGAGGCCAAGCACATGAGCTAACACCCCACTGAGTTACAGCCGTCGCACACACAGACATAGATTACCACAACACATTTAAGAAACGCAGAGTGAGAGAGAGAGGCAGGGGGGGGAGAGAGAGGATGAGAGAGGAGAGAGAGAAAGAGAGGGATATGATGTTACTCTTAACAAAGAGAGGGCACAACCCCACACCTGACACCTCTATTCACAGGTCGTGAATGGGGTTCTAGGGTGTCACCCTGGGGACCTGACAGCCAATCGGGCGTGAGGAGGATGCACTGAACTGAAAAGCCAAGGTTCAGTTAGATCAATAGACAGCCTCTCATTGAGTTACAGCGTCGGTCTCCAGGCATGCACAAACACACAGGTGTCAGCACAATGGTTCACCAGCTGAAATAACACTCCTCTTACTGTGGGAGTGGGTTTTGTGTGTCTTTCAGTTATGTAAGTGAGAATCAACATTCAGAATGCTTTTACCATACAAACCAAAGTCATGGTGTCACATTGCTGCTCATTTATTTACGTTAACATCTATTCAGTTAACTGCTTTTATTGCGTATATGTGTTCCCTAAGAATCACATTGTATCATTGCTCTTGTAGTGTAAGCTGGCCTGTGATGTGATGCTACCTGTGGTCATGTCCACGCTTCGGTTCCCAGAAAAGAGAAATGATCAGACTGTGTGTGCAGAGGATGTTTGGGGAAGGATTGGTGGTCAATGACAGGATTGAATGTAATGGAAGCTGTTGTCTCCTCTTTTCCCAGTCTGAAGACCACTCTGAAGAAGAAGCTGTCCAACGACATCGTGGATCTTTCCGGAATCCCGCTGTCAAGCCGTGACGTCCACAGGGTGACGCTGTACCTGCAGGGCTGCAGCGTGCCGGTGACTGCAGTGGACCTGAGCTTCACCGAGCTGCAGGACGAGAGCCTGCGCCTTCTCTTACCCTCTCTCAGCGCCCTCCCCAAGCTCACCACTCTCGCCGTCAATGGCAACCGCCTCACCACGGCCATCCTCAAGGACCTGATGGAGACCCTGAAGGAGCCACGACACTTCCCCAGCATGGCCTGGGTGGACCTGGGCAACAACGTGGACATCTTCACACTGCCGCAGCCACTGTTGGTGGCCCTGCGCAGGCGCTTTGGCATGAGGAGCAGTCTGCCCACCATCTACGAGTACAGTGAGGGCCACACCAATGCCTGCTACTACCGACTGGAGATGTCCACCGATGAGCCCAGTGTGTTTGAGGAGGATGAGGAGGAAGAAGAGGAGGAGGAGGAGGTGGTGGTGGATAGACAGGTGGAGGTGAAGCTGGAAGAGAGACAGGTGGGGGTGAGACAGGTAGAGGTGAGAGAGGTACAGATGGAGGCGCCAGAGAGACAGGTGGAGGTGAGAGAGGTAGAGGTGAGAGAGGTACAGATGGAGGCGCCAGAGAGACAGGTGGAGGTGAGAGAGGTAGAGGTGAGAGAGGTAGAGGTGAGAGAGGCGCCAGAGAGACAGGGGGAGGTGAGACAGGTAGAGGTGAGAGAGGCACCAGAGAGACAGGTGGAGGTGAGAGAGGTGCAGATGGAGACACCAGAGAGACAGGTGGAGGTGAGACAGGGGGAGGTGAGAGAGGTACAGATAGAGGCGCCAGAGAGACAGGTGGAGGTGAGAGAGGTAGAGGTGAGAGAGGTGCAGATAGAGGTGCCAGAGAGACAGGTGGAGGTGAGAGAGGTGCACATGGAGACACCAGAGAGACAGGTGGAGGTGAGACAGGGGGAGGTGAGAGAGGTACAGATAGAGGCGCCAGAGAGACAGGTGGAGGTGAGAGAGGTACAGATAGAGGCGCCAGAGAGACAGGTGGAGGTGAGAGAGGTACAGATAGAGGCACCAGAGAGACAGGTGGAGGTGAGACAGGTGGAGGTGAGAGAGGTACAGATAGAGGCACCAGAGAGACAGGTGGAGGTGAGAGAGGTACAGATAGAGGCACCAGAGAGACAGGTGGAGGTGAGAGAGGTACAGATAGAGGCGCCAGAGAGACAGGTGGAGGTGAGAGAAGCACAGATGGAGGCACCAGAGAGACAGGTGAACGAAAGACAGGTGTGTGTGAAAGAGGTGCAGATGGAGGCGCCAGAGAGACAGGTAGAGGTGAGACAGGTGGAGGTAAAGCGGGAAGAGACACATGGGGAGCAGAAAGGTGTGGAGGGAAGAGAGCTGCAGGTGGAGTTGGAGGAGCACCCAGTGATGGAGCCGTGGGATGCAGACAAGACAGTGGGGGGGAGTGTCAGCTGGCAGAACTGCGAGAGGTGATTCCTCCCTCCCTTCATTTATTGATCCTCTCTCTCTCTCTATCTCTCTCTCTCCTTCATTCTGTCTCTGAGTCCTGATGGAGCTGCAACTGAGCATGTTGTTGGGGGCTGTCTTTAAGATGAGCACCCCCACACACACAAACACACACACACACACACACACACAAACACATACACTACCCCCTGTGCTTGCACTGAGGCAGGCAGTCCTGCCTCCATCATGTCGAACTCCCTCAAATCCTCTGTTTTACTTGAGGGGGCAAATCTACAAAAACCACAAATCCCAGCATGCATTTCTGCTAGCAAGAGTTGAGCAGTCATGTGTGATAGATTCACCACATTGGAGAGTGGAAGCCAAGGGGAAGTGAAGACAGGAAGCAGAGGGTGAGAGAACCTCCACAGGACATGGACTCTGTGTGTGTGTGTGTCTCTGTGGGTGTGTGTGTTTGTGAGACTGAGTGATTGTTCCGTGAGAACAGCATGCCTACCTGACTCCTCCTTCCGTAGCATTGTCTGCAAGAGAGCAGAAGTGGTGTGATATTGCGGGTGACATATTTACGAGGCACACGGGTACTCCATGGGACTCCGTGTGCTTTGTCATCCTCATTGCACAGTATAACACACACTCCTTTTCCACGACGTGAACACAGCTCTGCAGGTGTTGGACAGATGTAATCAGAGCCGACTGATTGGCCTCCCACTGTGGAGTATGCTCAAGACTGTACATCAATTTGAGCCCAGTGGGGGAACACGTGTGAAAAGCTGTTTTCTGTTTATAGTTTATTTATTATTTATTGTTATTTGTTTAGTTGTTTATTATTTATGTGGCACTTTTCTGTCGCAGTAGAATGGCCTCAGTGTGAGTCTTTGGAGAACCAGCTGTAAACTGCCTGTTCTTTAGCTACACACAGAACATGAAACAGGGTTCCTGGGTCCTGGGTACCCCCCCCCCCCCCCCCCCCCCCAAGGTCCCTCTTCGCCACCACAGGAGAACCTACTTTTGATACAGATGACTATCCTGTGGTGGTTCCTGTTGGAATGATAACACAGATCCCAAAGCCCAAAGTGTGAGACCAGCAGCAGGCACAGGGGGTGACCATTAACCAGAAACCTGTGCAGTTGAGTCTTCAAACAGGGAGACATTTAAGAAGTTTAGGCTAATCGCGTTTGGCTCATTTAATTACGTATAAACCAGTGTCAGTGTTTACAGGATGCCTGGGAGGAAATTATCGTTGCTTAATCCAAAGGCAACCCCCTAGCGACGAGGAAAGACATGCA
>NC_045163.1:7255487-7267987 GCF_900700415.2 Clupea harengus | reverse complement strand
ATGTGTGTGTGTGTGTGTCTGTGTGTGTGTGTGTGTGTGTGTGTGTGTGTGTGTGTGTGTGTGTGTGTGTGTGTGTGTGTACCAGTATGCCTGAAGTGTTTATTATGGGACAAGGAACTGACTTTGCCTGAGGATGATCCTTCGGAATCGGAAAGTTGCAATAAATTACTTTATGATTTCGGTTGTGTGCCACTCCTTACCTTGTTCCTTTACTGCAGGATGTACAAATGACAAAATACCCATTTTAATTAGACATCATATGCACCCCGCAAGAGAACAGCATAATATCATTTGAGTTCTTGAGCAACATATTCTCTGATGTACCATTGCTGATTTTCACCCTGTGTTTGCAGTCATTGGCAGTTGTCTGGTTGTCATGTACTGTATCTTGAATGAGAGGGTGTAAAAGCTCTTCCATGGGCTAAGACTGCTAAAGCCGTACTCCGTGGGATTCAGACTGCTTGCAGTGTGGCATATATCATAACTGAATATTTGGCAGCTGTGTGTATGTTAAAATTTGCTTGTGCGTATAGTGCGCTGATTTATATTCTTGAGTGTTTCTTTATGTGTGTGCATATGTGCATATGTGTATGTTCTGTGCACGTGTGTGGTTATACATGCATGTGTGGTCTGCTTGTTTATAAACACAGTAGTGTCTTCGTGACCCTGCTGTGGCCCTCAGGGACTTCAGTGATGTAACCACCAGGAGGTTGCCCCACTGCTCCCCCTGCTGGTCAGGGAACAGTATAGCTGGTATTCTTACCTATCCCTCATGTAACAGATGATCTATGAACATTGTCTCTCCCTCTGGTAACAGCTGATCTAAAAACAGCAGCATATGTTATCAGTGTCTCTGCGACAGTATGCAGGAATTTACCACTTTTTGAGGTTTTGGTATCATCTTCATATTATTTTTCCATTGGATATGGTGATGCGACGGTCAGACAAACAGACCTGTTGTTCCCCCCAGCCGCCCAGGCTATGTACTATGTAGTTGTGTGGTCTGGGATGGAAGCCCAAAAATGCAAGTAAAACTTTGACCAACAAATGACCAAAAGCTACAATTTGGTTGCCAGCAAACTTTTATCAGTGCCAACTGTGCTGTTATTGGTGTTTGCAAATTATTCTCAATTCCTCACAGCCTTTATAACATGCAAACAACCCAACTCAGTAAGGATCAGACAATGGCACTAACACAGATGTTAATAAAGATCAAATTGTTTAGAACAATTTGTTCATTGTGAGCAATATCTGTACACTTAATGATGGTGACATATAATGATAAAATAATGATTAAAATGATTTTACATTTACATTTACATTTAGTCATTTAGCAGACGCTTTTGTCCAAAGCGACGTACAAGGGAGAGAACAGTCAAGCTAAGAGCAATAAAAAAGCATGGTGTAACAATAAATACTACTTTACATGAGAATTAGAAAAACAACAACCTAGAAAAGAGGAAAAAGAAGTGCAGGAATGTAACTGCTGAAGTGCAAGTTAAGCGCTAGTCAGGTGCCAGTTAGGAGGGGAGGTGCTCTCTGAAGAGTTGGGTCTTCAAAAGCTTCTTGAAGGTAGAGAGGGACGCCCCTGCTCTGGTAGTACTAGGCAGTTCGTTCCACCAACGTGGAACTATAAATGAAAATAGTCTGGATTGCCGTGCTTGCACGGACGGCAGTGCCAAACGACGCTCACTAGACGAGCGCAGCGTCCTGGGTGTAACATTTGCCCTTACAAGAGCATTTAGGTAGGTGGGAGCAGAACCAGTAAGCACTCTGTAGGCAAGCATAAGTGACTTGAACTTAATGCGAGCAGCTACTGGCAGCCAGTGGAGCTCGATGAGTAGCGGGGTGACGTGTGCCCTTTTCGGTTGGTTGAACACCAGACGCGCCGCCGCGTTCTGGATCATCTGTAGTGGTTTCACCACGCAAGCCGGCAGGCCCGTTAGGAGGGCGTTGCAGTAGTCAAGGCGGGAGCTCACCAAGGTTTGCACCAGCAGCTGGGTGGCATACTGGGTTAGGTACGGCCTGATTTTGCGGATGTTGTATAGCGCAAAGCGGCACGACCTGGAGACAGAGGCGATGTGGGCCGTGAAGGTCAGTTGGTCATCAATAATGACCCCGAGGTTTCTTGCTGTTTTGGATGGAGCAAGAGATAAAGAGTCAGTATTGATCTTGATGTTGTGGTGGATGACCTGTTTGGCTGGGAAGACCATCAGTTCCGTTTTGGCCAGGTTCAGCTGAAGGTGGTGATTTTTCATCCATGTGGATATATCAGCGAGACAGTCCGAAATCCGCGTCGAGACCGTGGTGTCCTCAGGAGGGAAAGACAGAAACAGTTGAGTATCATCGGCATAACAGTGGTAGGAAAAACCATGCGAGCGGATGATAGGGCCCAACGAGGTGGTGTAAATGGCAAAGAGAAGTGGTCCCATCACCGAGCCTTGGGGCACCCCAGTGGTGAGGCGGTGAGGTACAGACAGCTGACCTTGCCATGACACGTTGAACGAGCGCCCAGTGAGGTAGGATTCAAACCAGGAGTGCGCATTGCCAGAAATGCCCATACTTGACAGTATGGACAGAAGGATGCGGTGGTTGACTGTATCAAACGCAGCTGATAAGTCAAGCAGGACGAGAGCCGAGGATTGAGCTGCTGCTCTAGCTGTTTTTAAGGCCTCCATTACAGACAACAGGGCTGTTTCGGTGGAGTGACCGCTTTTGAAGCCAGACTGGTTCGGATCGAGGAGATTGTTCTTTGACAGGAACTCGGTGACCTGTTTGGAAGCTGCCCTCTCAATGGTTTTAGATAGGAGCGTGAGAAGTGAGACCGGTCGATAGTTTTCCACCTGAGTGGGATCGAGAGACGGCTTCTTGAGCAGCGGCGTTACCCGAGCCACTTTGAAAAGAGAAGGAAATGTTCCAGAATTAAATGAAGCATTAATCACCTGTGTTATTGCCGGTAAGACGGCAGGCGATATGGCTTGAAGGATGTTGGATGGGATGGGGTCCAGCGGGCATGTAGTTGGACGGCTACCTGTTAGGATTTTGGAGACCTCACTCTCGCTGAGAGGGATGAAAGAAGGAAAAGATGAGCTATTGACGGTTGCGCCCTTAGGGGAGGGGGACAGTTGGTCGAACTGTTGCCCGATGGCTGCCACTTTCTCTGTGAAAAAGGAAGCAAAGTTATCAGCAGTGAGGTTAGTAGCTGGGGGGGGAGGAGGAGGGTAGAGCAGAGTTTTGAAGGTGGAGAATAGTTTCCGAGCGTCAGTTGCAGTCAGTTGCAAAATGATAATTACAGTAATTAATAAATAAACAACTGAATTCCTATTGATGATTTAATAACATGGCTGCAGACAGACTGCTTTGATTTAACCACATGCAAATATTTTCTGTTATGAAGCATGATCCTGTACTTGATGATTGATGATGGTGAGTCTTTTTTCCGGGTGTCATATTTCTCTCAGCCTCAAAAACAGTTAAATATGTCAGGGCATGTTTCCCAGTGGAGCCACAACAGTATTATATTCTTTAATAGAAACTGAATGACAGAGAATTCATCCTGAATAATCTCTGTCAGGACTTGTTGATGCCTTATAACAGATTTGATGATAATCATAAATAAAGGGCATATGTGCAAGCTGTGACATTCAGTCCTGTGCCAGTAATAGTTCGGGTTTACGATGGCTGTTTACTTTGCTCTGTTAAGATCAGTGTGGTTACTTATCATCCGTGTTAGTTGGCTGGACTGCAGTATAGGAGCCAGTGTGGACCTGAGAGTAACAGTTAACTTATAAATATAATTTGCGCTCTAACACATACTTCAAACAAACTTATCTGACGTTTCCACATAAATCTGTTAGGTAGCACAGTGTTCCACCAGACAACTAGAGTCAGGTCAAATTAAGTATCCAACACTAGTAGTTGACTCAAATGGGTTTCGATCATTTTCACACCGTGGAGCTAAAGGTAATTAAAAACTGAACTGGAAAGTTTTGCCCATATTTTAGCCTCAGCAAAGTTATTTAAAAATTAGAGCTGACCATGTCGTGCACTTCCTTATTGTGACTCTAGATGGCGTACTTGATTTAGTGTTGATGTCAGACTGTCAGATGAGGGAGGGAAGAGTTCCCATGAAAGATGCACCTGCAGGGAATTTCACGCTCTGAAGACCCAATTTTGAAATGAAGCTTAGTGCATTTATTCTGTATATATCTGTCACAGCTCTAGTCAGAATGGACATTGTCTACCTCTGAACCACTTGTTTGCACCTCACACAGAAACGACAAATTCAGTGTACACCTTCCTTGTACTTTCATCCAGATCGGAACAGCTCTCTTGGAAACATCTTAAACAAGAGCACAAATAGGCTGCCAAACTGGGTTGTTAAGAAAAGAAAAAAAACACAAAAGTCAAAGAGACCTACTGTGGTACTAGAAGGAAGAGATGGTCAAAGAGGGGGGATTTTTAGAATAATTAAAATCATCTCCACAACCGTGGTTCTACTCGTGGTGTGTATCAACATCTGTCGCTCTATAATAGCTGTGTGTGTGTACTCCGAGCCTGGATGTTGCGCCTGCACACATGCGTGCCCGCACAGGGGCAGAACACGCCTACTCATACGCCATTGGCCTCTATACATAAAAGTGAGGCTCGGACTCGCCCACTCAAAAGCGATTGGCTGCTATACATAACGGGGTCTTTGGTTAATTCGGATTGGTGGAAATATTCTAGTCCATTACGTTATGCTTCTCTTTGCAAATGTATTGGGAGTGACTAGAAGCGAAGACGTAATGGAGTGAATCCTTCTGTCCTTGCAATGCGCATCATTTTGTCATTATCTGACAAATTCCACAGCCGGGAGTAGCGATGAAGGTACAGTGACATCATGAAAAATGCTGTGCTGGTTTTCTTTTTGTACAGCTAGGTTATTGTCAACGAGGATAATCTCTGGTGTATACTGTGCATCGCAACTTTTGCACTTGCCTCTTTACGGCAAATACAATCTGAGTTTATATAATAAGAAACGAAACTAACAAACATACCTACATATCATTTCATGTTCATCTACACGCTTTGCGACTGCACGGTCGTTTGAAACGGGAAATTGAGCACGCGAGTATTTCTGAAACCGGTGCCGGTGGTTTCGCCGGTGTGTGTGTGGCAAGAAGATGCATCTTAAATATCTTGGAATGTTTTAGAAATGTAACATTTAATCTATATTTAGCAGATTTTGTGAAACAGAAAGATCAACTCCAGTGCGTTTTATTCTGAAATGTGGCAGCACAACTGTCACCCATCCATCGCAGAAGGCTAATCTGCCGTAATGAGATCAGGCTGACAGATAGCTGTCAATGACAAGGAAATGTGAATGAGAAGCACCTCACCAAACTGCTTGATACAGGGGCGAACGCCACGACACTCTCTGCTTAGCGAAAAGCAATATAGGCCCATTGCATTTATAGTTTTGACAGTGGTGATGATGCCATGTATGATGACGCTGATGCTGATAATGATTGTTAACTCACTTAAGGTAATTAAAGGTACGGACCGTCAGGCAAGGCAATGATGGTCCTGCCTTGGCATTTTGACAGTACAGAAATCCGTGAATGGCTATGAATTTGACAGCCGATATCATTGTGTTAAATTGTGTTGTTGAAGAGGCAGTTTTCAAAGTCTTCGTAGTTAGAACAGTTCTTTATGTTTGAAGAGTTTTCATGTTCATAGAGTGTGTATGAAGTATGAAGAGTGTGTGCGAGTGTGAGTATGAGTATGCTGAGTTTAGCAGCATGCAACATGCAGTGATTATTTTTGCTGTTATGACACGGATCCGAATTATGAAGTGTGCCTGTAGCTAAAGCCTTCATTTCATTTCCCATAGAGACGTTATGACGTTGGACCCGCCTAATCTGGCTTTCCACTGAAAAGCAGCTTTTAAAATCATAAACATAAGCGAGGAGGACACTGATTCAGCTGTCCTCCTTCAGCCTTTCCCCGTCTCCTATGGGGAATAATGTTAGGGGCCTGAGTTTATCATTGTACTGGCCTATTTGCCAAAGCGCTCTCTCTCGCGCTCTCTCTCTCTCTCTCTCTCCCCCTCTCTCTCTCACTCTCTCTCTCTCTCTCTCTGTGTATGGGCATTTGTCGGTGTGAGCATGTGTATCTATACCCCTTGCAAAATCACTTGGACATCAGATATTAATATTTACAAGATGTAATGATATTTGTTAGTGAGATTTGTTCTGTTGGTAAACTTCTTCACTGAATGGTTTGGTAATAATCTGTGAAGCAATTGCACTAAGCAATATTTCCTGCTGGATTTTGGAAATTATTCGATGGCGAATTGGTTTTGGGAATGAAGAGGATGTGGAATCGCCCCAGAATCAATTTCAGAGAGCCCCGTTATTAAACATGTCAATCATATTCTAATATCAGAGTGTTATTCAGGAGGACTAGAGAGTTTGTGTTTTATCACCTCAGCCTCCAAAAGCTTCTGATCCAAATGAGTTTTACTGCTGGTGAGCAGCTCTCTCGATCCTCCCCAGAGGTGGAAGTAGCTAAAACACTGTCTGTCTGCCTACTCCCCCCGTCTGTCCACACACAGAGCTCTGAAGAGAGCAAGTCCACTTCACTGGGGTGGTGTGAAGCCCGCGGGGACTTTCTCAGCTATGTGATTCTGCTTGTACCCGCACAATACTTTTATTCACACACACTCTGTGACACAGCTGCAGTTGCAGCTGCAGTTTCAATGATGTGAGCCTGAGCCCATTCTTTAGTCCTGGGCGTCTGCAGAGAGTTCAGCTCCCCTCCTCCTCCTCCTCCTCCTCCTCCTCCTTCTCCTCCTTCTCATCATCCATCCAGAGCAACCAGTGGAGTTCATGGAAAACCTGCTGGGGCTCTCTCAGCCATGTGGTTTACTTTATTCATTCGTTTAACAGAAGGAGTGACAGCTGAGCCACGGCAACACAGAATCAGTCATGGAAATCATTATAGTACCGATACCAAAGAGGCCTCTGTGAATGATGTTAAATGAGCATCTTTTGTCCAATCTGTGCTATTTCCTGGCATGTCTGTGTGTGTGTGGGGGGGGGGGGGCACACACACCAGATTCTGAACCGTTCTGAGCATTTCAAGCAAAAATAAATTGGTTTGGAATCTGAAAAGTTGGTTCGCAGCTGGAACCAAAAGAAAGTATTTTTTTCCCAGTGCAAACCGGGATGACACGGTTTGCTCGCAAGTAATCAAAGCGATCGGCATCTTTCCACCACTGTTTACTTCCGCTGTGCATTGTGCAGGGCCCAGTGTTGAGGACGCATCCTTGATAATAACGGTTCCGCAAATATTGGTGGAAACGCGTGCCGGTTCGCTAGATGGCACCAAGGTTCAAAGAATCCTGAACGGAACCAGTTCAAGAACCTGTTCCCTGTTGGTCGAAAAAGGCTTTGAGTGACATCAGCCAAAACAGCCGCTCACCACACACTCTGGGAGATAAGAGGAGACAGACAGAGAGGGAGAGAGAAGGAAAAGAGAAAGACATGAGAGAGAGGGAGAGAGAAAAGGTGGGAGAGAGAAAGAGAGAGGAGAAAGACGAGAGGAAGAGAAAGACAAGAAAGAGAAAAGATGAGAGAGAGAGAAAAAGTGGGAGAGAGAAAGGGAGAGGAGAGGAGAGAGACGAGAAAGATGTGAGAGATTGAGTAAAGGTGGCAGCTACTGTGCTGAGAAGGAAAGAAGTAAAACAGGTTTTTGCTTTATATTCACTGAAACACCAGTCCAATCATCACTGCCTTAGCACTGTCCTCAATGTTCAACTGGAATTTAGATTGAAAGATAAGCAACTGCAGCTGATGCCCATGGCACAAGCTTACAGACTCATGTTTCAGATCACAGCCTCGCTATGTATAAATGATGTGATTCACACACACACATACACACACACACACACACACACACACACACACACACACACACACACACACACACACACACACACACACACACAAACACTGCCAGTGATGTCACTCTGAGCCAATACAATAAACAATACACACTCATTTGCTATACACACTCACGCACTCATATGCTATACACACTCACACACACAGCACAACACACACAGAGAGACACACAGCATAACACACACACAGAGACACACATCACGACACACACCCACATACTTTGCCACACACACACACACACACACACACAGTGATGTCAGTCTGAGCCCACACTAGTTGCCTGCTCTGTCCCCCACTCACACACATAGTCAGAGTGGATTAGAGCACATCTTTTGTGTGGTGTGGATCGCTGCCTCACTGTGATAAGAAAATGTTAAGGCAAGAGAAAAAAACCCAACTAATCTGACTTCAAAGAGTAGCGCCGTGTTTGAGAGGCGTTTGGGCGTCTGAGAGGGTAGTGTGTTTTGGAGCACAGCTTCAGGTCCTCTAGTGCTGTGGGTGGTCACTGGTCTCATGACTGTCAGGTTCCCAGCTACAGTGGAAAGGTCAGGTGTGTGTGTGTGTGTGTGTGTGTGTGTGTGTGTGTGTGTGTGTGTGTGTGTGTGTGTGTGTGAGAGTGTGCGTATGTGTGTGTGTGTGTGCATGTGTGTGTGTGTGTGTGTGTGTGTGTGTGTGTGTGTGTGTGTGTGTGTGTGGAACCCAGAGAGGCTGACACTAACCAGCAAAGCATCCTCCATGGGTCCCGCACACACACTTAAACTCACCATGACACGGCCTCACTGTACGCCATGTAGAGCTGCAGCGTTACAGTAATGAGCATCCGGCCTCTCCGCTGAGCTGAGGGAGCTGCGGCCAGCTCCTGGTCAAGCTCCTGCTGCCTCACACACGAACAGTTGACGGGTTTTGTGTGTGTGTGATGCCCCCATGAATGAAAAAGAAGGTGGATGTCCTTCCTTACCCCAGTGATTATTACACCATCAAAGCTGAGGCAAAGGCTGAATTACTACATAAACACTTAGAACCTTACAATTACAATTACATCCTACATCTCTCTCTCTCTCTCTCTCTCTCTCTCTCTATCTGTGTGTGTGTGTGTGTGTGTGTGTGTGTGTGTGTGTGTGTGTGTGTGTGTGTGTGTGTGTGTGTGTGTGTGTGTGTGTGTGTGTGTGTGTGTGTGTGTGTGTGTGTGAGTGAGACTGTTATGAACTGGGAGATTAGGTAGTGTGTCTGCGAGTGTGTGCAAAGTGTGTGTGTGTGTGTGTGTGTGTGTGTGTGTGTGTGTGTGTGTGTGTGTGTGTGTGTGTGTGTGTGTGTGTGTGTGTGCATGTGTGAAGTGGAGTGTGGTTTGTAAGTGCTTCTGTGTTTTTGAATGGAGTGGAGAACAGCTCATTATGGATTATTAGTGCTCAAGTGGTGTATGGGTGTGTGTGTATGTATCTCTGTATGTGTGTAGGTACACTGGAAAGCCATGTCTGAGTGTCTCTGAGTGTGTGTGTGGAGTGGACAGTGTGTTTCTATCACATATATCCCTGCCTTGAGTGTGTGTGTGTGTGTGTGTGTGTGTGTGTGTGTGTGTGTGTGTGTGTGTGTGTGTGTGTGTGTGTGTGTGTGTGTGTGTGTGTGTGTGGAGTGTACAGTGTGTCTCGACCACATATATCCCTGCCTTGAGTGTGTGTGTGTCTGGAGGGGCATGCAGAGCACATGTTTAAATGTCTTTGTATCAATATCTGAATTACTCTGTTCACATACATTCCTGACTTGTGCTGTGTGTGTGTGCGTATGTGTGTGTATGTTATGTAAGTGCTTCAGTACCAGATCTTTGCTCAAAAGCTGTCAGAGATGCGTGGTCTGGTGACTTAACCTGAGGGGAGGGGCCGAGCTGTCCGTTATCCGTTTGATTGACACCATGGGGCTAGGGGGAGGACTTCTGCCCTGAGCATTGCATTGTGGGAGGCACACATCTAACAGCATTCATCTTACGCATCGACTCCCAGACAGTTAGTCAGACAACATGCACCTCACCTCTGTCTCTTTTCGTTTGTCTGGGTCTCTCTCTATCCTTCTATCCCTGTCTCTCTCTTTCCATCCCCCAATCCCTGTCATTTATTACATCTTAATGTATCTGTTTATCTCTCCATCTCCCTTTCTGTCCTCTGATTCTCTGACCTCCTGTCCTCCTCTTAATTCTCTCTTTCCCCCTATCCCTGCCTTTTATCCTCTCATTTGTCTGTGTGTGTGTCTGTGTGTGCGCATATGTGTGTATGGATATGTGTGTGCCTGTGCATATGTGTATGTGTGTGTGTGTCTATATGTGTGTGTTGTGTGTGTACGTGTATGTTTGTGTGTGTGTGTGTGTGTGTGTGTGTGTG
Organism: Clupea harengus; assembly: GCF_900700415.2. Taxonomy (NCBI): domain Eukaryota; kingdom Metazoa; phylum Chordata; class Actinopteri; order Clupeiformes; family Clupeidae; genus Clupea; species Clupea harengus. Next base: position 7,257,669 of record NC_045163.1, on the reverse strand, counting down.
TGTGTGTGTGTGTACGTGTATGTTTGTGTGTGTGTGTGTGTGTGTGTGTGTGTGTGTGTGTGTGTGTGTGTGTGTGTGTGTGTGTGTGTGTGTGTGTGTGTGTGTGTGTGTGTGTCTGTACATGTGTCTGTTCATGTGTGTGTGTTTGTGTATGTGTGTGAGTGTACTCTAGGCTCTGAAGCTGTGGCTGGTGTGGTGGTCAAAACACACACATAGACACACACACACACACAAATACACACATATACACTCAAGCACATACACACAAACACACACGCACACTCTCAAACTTCCTAAGAGAAGAGCGTCCACGCAGACTCACACAGCCTCACCACATAAAGTCTGTTGAGTGTGTTGAGTGTGTTGAGTGTGTTGAGTGAGTTCATTTGATGCCTTTAGGTCATCAGTGATTGGGAGCTGTGTGAGTTTAACTGCTAAAAGATTGTCTGTTGTGACCGAAACCTTCCCTCTACCTGGTCACAGCTTCACATATCTGGTCACCTGGCCTCTACACCCCTCTTCCTGAACACCTGGCCTCTACACCCTTCTACCTGAACACCTGGCCTCTGCACCCCTCTTCCTGAACACCTGGCCTCTGCACCCCTCTTCCTGAACACCTGGCCTCTACACCCTTCTACCTGAACACCTGGCCTCTACACCCCTCTACCTGAACACCTGGCCTCTACACCCCTCTACCTGAACACCTGGCCTCTACACCCTTCTACCTGAACACCTGGCCTCTACACCCTTCTACCTGAACACCTGGCCTCTACACCCCTCTTCCTGAACACCTGGCCTCTACACCCTTCTACCTGAACACCTGGCCTCTACACCCCTCTTCCTGAACACCTGGCCTCTACACCCCTCTACCTGGTAGCCCAGAATCTGAACCTCCTCAAATCTCAAGCTGCCTCTGTCTTTCTCCTCCAATCGCTCTCATCAGTTTCATCATCATCGTCATCTTCATCATCCGCAGCATCATCTTCTTCATCATCATCATAATTATTTCTCTCTTATCTCGTTGTCATTCAGTTTCCTATTTCCTTCCCCCCTCCCCACTCTCTCTCTCTCCACTCTCCCCTTCTCTCCCTCTCCCCCTTTCTCCTTCTCCCTCTCCCCCTCTCCCTCGCTCCCTCTCTCTTTATTAAGGTAATTAGCCCTCCAGAGAGAAGCAGCAGGTTGTTTATGTATCCAGACAGACTCCTGTAGGCCTTAGAGGCATAATATCTCGCCTCAATGCCACACGGTTCCTATTCCAAGGTTCCAAGGGTTCCTAGGGCTCCGAGGGCTCCGAGGGCTCTCTCCTCTCTAATCCTGGTTTTTATGTGCATACTGGCTCACAGGCACACATGCCTTCATGGGGAAATTTAATAACCATTCGGAAGATTAGGTTTGTCACACAGACACACACACAATCACTCAGGCGATGTTGCTGAGCAGCTGAAGTTTACATAAAGATATTGAGCTTTATTGAGCTTGTAAGAGAGATGAAACACTATCCCCATGGTGTTATCCCAGTGCCTCTTTTGCTGCATGCTTTAACAAAGCTGTATTGTGCTGAAGTTGTTTTTCCAGAAGCTTCTGCAGTTGAGCTAAGCTGTTTGTGCATCAGAGTAAGACCCCAGCATGAAGGTCTTCACCCCCAGCCCCAGCTAGCTGGTTTTACAGCATATAGATTCTCAAACACGTAGTCAGCCGAGAATTAATAAATTCTATCTGACATGTCCACAATTCTTTTTTTTATTATAATATAATATATAAAAACAATATAAAATAAAATAATATAAAGACCTTGTGAATTTTCAGTTGATGATGTGTCATCATGACAGTTTCTCCCCAAACACACATAGTGGCTCGAGTGCGTCATCATACTGCCAATGGGTTGACTGAATAGAAAACCTTATATAACAGCTTCTGAATTTAACAACAAAAATTAGCGTTTGTACATGTGTGTGTATTTATCTATGATTATTCACAGTTATATTTACCTGTGTGTATGTGTTTGTGTGTCTGTGTGCCTGTGTGCACCTGTGTGTGTGTGTGTGTGTATGTGTGTCTGTGTGTGTGTGTGTGTGTGCGTCTCTGTGTGTGTGCATGCGTGTGTGTCTGTGTGTGTGCGTGTGTGTGTATAAGGGAAAGATGCGGGTGGGCTCAGAATAGTTTCTCATTACCGTCTCTGGTT
>NC_045163.1:7122987-7245487 GCF_900700415.2 Clupea harengus | reverse complement strand
ATGCAGGCAGGATGCACAAAAGCAGTGCACACACTGATGTAAGATGAGCACTGAGAGTCCACTGCAGAAAATGATGAAGATGATAATGATAATAATGATGATGATGATGATGATGGTGACGGTTATGATGATGATGATGATGCTGAAGGTGGTGTTTTGTCTTCTGTTGAACCTTCAGGACCAAGGAGATGCTGCCTCCCTCTCCCTACAGAACCTGGAAAACCGCAGCAGCATACAGGAGGTACACACACACAAACACACACACACACACACACACACACACACACACACACACACAACACACGCACACACACAGACACATGCCTCACTGATTTTACCCAGAATTCCCTCTGTGATCAGCCGTCCGTCTCCGCATTGTCTCCTCAGTCTTTTGATTACATCCCCAGGGCCTGAGCTTGATGAAACTCTTGCACACACAGAGATGCACTGCTCCTCCTGGTGGAATGAGTTAACATTACTATGTCATCAGGAAGGGAATGCTATAAGTTAACACCTTTCTGTCTGTGCCCATCTGCAGGCCAGTCCGGCTACTCAGAGGTCTGCCCGAGCCTCCCTCTCGGATATTGCCAACGAGGGCGCCATCGAGAGCCTGACGGTGCGGCAGCTGAAGGAGATCCTAGCGCGGAACTTCGTCAACTTCTCTGGCTGCTGCGAGAAATGGGAGCTGGTGGAACGTGTGCACCGGCTCTACCGCGAGAACGAGCAGAACCGCAGATCCAGTAAGGACCCGAACAAGCCACATGCACCAGAAGCACATCAGATAAGCACCATACATGAGTTAATATTCCTTCAGGAAGGAAACACTCTGAGTTAAAACTACTCTGAGTTAACACTACTCTGAGTTAAAACTACTCTGTGTTAACACTACTCTGAGTTAACAGTGAAACTACTCTGAGTAAACTCTACTACCACTACTGTCACATCATTTAATTTAACTACTATGAGTTAACAATAAACCTACTCTTGAGTAAACCCTACTCTGTCACATCATTTTATTTGTTTAATCTCTTTAACTCTCTTTAAACTGAGGCATTTATTTAATTGTTTCTCTACATCCTCTATTTATGTGATCTGTTGTGATTAGCCCACTATAAAGCAGTTGAAAATGTCATTCAAATAAAGTTATTATTATTATTAATAATAATAATAATAATAATAATAATAATAATTCAATTATTGATAGACTCCCATCCACTCCTCAATATTATGTGACACCAGCTTGACTGCTGTGGCCAGTCTGAGATTTTCCTTCTTCTCGAAGTAGAAAGAAATGACGAGTGCTTATCTTCTTTTCCCGCTCTTTTGCAGTGGAGAATGTGAGCAGTGACATCACAGCAGGTGAGCCCTTTCTCAACCTATCATGCATTTGATCTGATTACTGGCCTGATAACTGAAGAATCTGATAGATCCAGCCTAGATTCATTAGTTGCTTATAAAGTTATACTGTAATACTGACTGTAATAAGGAATTACATCTTGTGTTGAACTCAGTGTAGTCTGTTATGATTGGTATGTGGTGTGGTGGTGAAAACGCACTTGAGTGTGTGGTGAAATATGTTTCTCTCTTGTGGTCTGTTTTAGTAATGACGTACCCCCCTCCCATCTGCCTCAGAGAAGTCGGAGGTAAGGATGTCACACAGTCACGGGTGCCAAAATAAAACCCATCACGCCACGGGAGAGGCAGATGGGCATGTATCAGCCCTGGTCATTAGCAGGGCATGCTGGGAGTGTAGATATCATTGGCGTGTCTGGTGTTTCCACGGTTTCATCTGCGCTGTCTCGTCCAATCACATTCTACTCTTGGCTTGTCCTTAGAAAAGTCACTGAAAAGTCACCTGTGTGTCTCCTGCTTGTGGTTAGACTCTCATCCCTGTCATGGTGTTTTAATGGCTGAATGTCATCATCACGTTGAATTAGTCCTCAGAGTCCAATCTCACCTCTTGTAAAAGCCCTCATAAATCAACTCTCCTGAAAGTTCCAATGGCATTTTTATTTGCGCCTGGCTAATAGCTAATCACTAATAGCTCTCTTGGAAAAATCCCAGCTCATGACTGTCTCTTACGTCTCTGATGGCTTGCCCATCTGATTCTTAACACTGTGTTAAATCGGTATTTATTCTTGAAACATTAAACTCATCTACCCCCTTCCTTCCTTCCTCCCTCCTATCCCTTATTTCTCTCGCCTTCTCATCTCTCGCCCCCTCTCCTCTCTGTCTCTCTTTTTCTTTCTTTCTTTCTTTCTGTTTCATTCTCACCCTCTCTTCCCCCTCGCTCCTCTCTCTCTCCCTCCCTCCGCCTCTCTCTCTTTCTCTATACATTTATTCCTATTTCATTCTCACCCTCTCTTCCCCCTCTTTCCTCTCTCTCTCCCTCCCTCCCTTTCTATATCTCTCCCTATCTTCCTCTGTTTCACCCACCCCCCCTCCTCTCTCTCCAGATGGGGTGACGAGGCCTCAGCTGAGTGCTGTGGATGAGAACCTGTGTCGTATCTGCATGGATGCGCTCATAGACTGTGTGCTGTTGGAATGCGGCCACATGGTCACCTGCACCAAGTGTGGCAAACGCATGAACGAGTGCCCCATCTGCAGGCAGTATGTGGTGCGCGCCGTGCACGTCTTCAAGTCCTAATGCCCCAAAACACACACACACACACACACACACACACACTCTCTCTCTCTCTCTCTCTCTCTCTCTCTCTCTCTCAGATACTGACACACACACACTGTCAGTACAGTCACACACACATATACAGATACACACACTCAGATACTTACACACATATTTATATATATCACTCTCTGATACACACATACAAATACGTACACAAACACTCTCAGATGTAGACACGCACATATACACTCAAACTCTCAATACAGACATACACATATACACACACACTCTCAGACACAAACACATGTACAAATGCATGCACTCACTGACAGCAGTCACTGACAGAAACACACTGACAGGAAATGTAAACATACGTATGACACCACACACACACACACACACACACACACACACACACACACACACACACACACACACACACACCGGCACACACACACACACACACACACACACACACACACACACACACACACACTCACACACACACACACACACACACACACACACACACACACACACACACACACTCACACACACACACACACACACACACACACACACACACACACACACACACACACACACACACACACACACACACTGTGAAACACACACACTTTCTCCTCAGTGGCCAGGAGGCCTCCCTGGAAGTGCCCCTAACAGTTTACATTGGAGGGAAAAGATGGACTCAATTGCGCACAGATGGTCACAATGCAATTTGCTGTTTGTTTGTCACTTCATCCAACATGTCATTGAGAATCCTATATACGTGCTGAGAGTTCAGAGAAGCAGACTGCCAACACACAGGCACACAGACAGAGAAACAGACGGACTGACAGACAGACAAGCAGACACACAGGCAGATTAATGCCAGCCAGGCAGGCAGACAGAGACAGACAGTGAGACAACAATTTACATGATCACTAGCTTGTCCGATGTTATGTGCAATATCAGGGGAGTTCAGGAAAAGCTGAAATGTTATAAATGAGCAGCTGGTCCTGTGGGCAAATCTGAGAGTTGTGGACCAGGCATGACATAACCATGGCACATGCTCTCATCACAGAACTCCTGAAGACTACACTTGATCCTGTAGGTGCCAAATGAGAAAAGAGTACACACACCTCGTGTCCTTGTCTTGTATGATAGTGAGTGTGAGTGTGTGTGTGTGTGTGTGTGTGTGTGTGTGTGTATGTGTGTGTGTGTGTGTGTGTGTGTGTGTGTGTGTGTGTGTGTGTGTGTGTGTGTGTGTGTGGGTTAGTGCCACAAGTTTGTAACCGTGTCCCCTGACACCCAGTAGGCTACTGTAGAGCATAGTGTAGGAACAGCTTGAGTGTAGCACCCAGTCAGACACAGAGACTCTCCTGCAGCAGAGCCCAACATTCAGGGTGACGGCAATGAAGACGGCTCAAATGGGGGCAGAGCCTGACGAGAATCTGGCCCAAATCTGGCACGGATCTGGCATGGAGCAGAGCATGTGAACCATCTTCTGGCTCTGGGTGAATGACTTGGCTGTGATCTGGGAGAGGTATCTAACCCTAAACCTAACCCCTAGCTCCAACTGAACATACTTCACCTCCAAGACTGTTACGAGTTTCATTCCAGAAGTGCAGCAACCGCACGCCACAGCACTCCACCTCCGTGCAGGGATGCAGAACTGTCTCCATGCAGCGATGCAGCAATGCAGCTCGGCCACCATACAGTGATGCTGTCTCTCTCCAACACTCTTGCTCCGTACAGTGATGCAGCACTTGACCTCCATGCAATGATGCAGCTCTCTGCCTCCATGCAGTAATGCTCTCTGACACACCTCGACTAACACCTCCACCTTCTGTGACCATTTGCACTTTCTTCTGATTGATAGGGTCTTAATCTGCACTGATCTGCAACCATAGACGCACTCGCCACTCACTGTGGCTGGGATTGGGTGGCCAACCCCGTAGTTTACATATCAGAACTCTTCTTTTCAGTGTATTTTTATTGATGATCACAAACTACCCATGTTTACCATTGATTTGTATTAATGATCTTTAAGCAATATCATGTCATACAGAGTTCTTAACATGTTGTGCTGTTCCATGTCGTGAGTGTAGGTCCTCAGAAACCAAACAGAAAAAGCGACATATCTGCCCGGTGCTCCATGAAAGTGACTCTACTGAAGTCTTTTACCCTGGATTCTATTTTTATTACCAGGTTACACAAACACTGTACTTTCATTTGACTGTGGGTGTGACTTTTTTATATTTTTCATAAGTTTCCAGTTGTGAAAAAGATGAACCCTCTTCACGCTATCAAACATACCTTTCACTGAGAGGAGTCAGATATTTATTTTAGATTATATGAAGCCAGTGGAACCACATAGACTTATCTAGTTTTTAACTGTAATATTAATGTAAAATGTTTAATATTGCTGTCACGAGAACAGCCTGTGAAGTACTGATGAATATATATATATATACTGTATATATATATTTTATATTATTTGATTAGAATGTTTTACTATCAGTTTTGTCTGCAGACCAGTCCAGATATCTCACACCTCCATTAACCTGGGTTGGTTGAAGGGGTAGATGGGCTGGTGTGATAGGTAGCCTATCAGGTAGTGCTACCCTGTCGGGTCCCACCAAAAAGGGACAGAGTCCATTCAAGGCTTGAAGCAACCCATCCTCACTGAGATCAGCAGTGTGTAGCCTCTAACAGCAGCTGCTAAGATGCTAAGATGGAACTGGGCCCAGTTTGGGCCACATCTGGGCCACATCTGGGCCACATCTGGGCCACATCTGGACCGCATCCAGGCCTGCGTGGGCTGCTGTTTGGGGCGGTGTGATTGCTTGTCTGGACTCCCTCCCTCAGTCGCCCTTCAGTCTGAACCCAACATGAAGACACATAGCTTAGGGTGCACTGAGGCCTAGCCCACAATGACACTGTGCTTACATGTGTTTCTAATGCTGCTATTTTTAAATGATGTCACGTGTAGGTCACTATGATAGCAGAGCAGACTCCCAGGGAGCACACATGACACTTGCTCCACGGGGGGGCCGATGTAGTTCCACAAACAAGAAAACAACAAAAACAACAACAACAGTGTTCCGCAAGCTCTAGTCTTCGTATTTTGGAATGTTAAACTTTTTATTTTGGTAATTAAAAAATGATTTATTAAATTTAATAAAATATGGTATCTTGAATTATCACCCGGTGATGCTTGTGTTTTGTTCATTTCTTAGGTTAATTACGACGAACTGGATCTGAGCATCACCTCACTAAAACCTTTCACACTGATGCACTCTAACCCTTTACACTGATGTTTATTAACCCTGTACAAGGATTTACACTGATTTACACAGACTCTGCACACTGAGCCAGTAGCCTGGTGTGGAGAGACTTTGGGGGGGGGCGCTTAGAGGTTAGCTCAGCAGCCTGGTCTCCTGTATTGTCTGTGCAGAATGAATGTGCATTTCCTTCTCTGATGTGTTTCTACTTCCTTAGACCAGGGTTTGAGACAGCACAGATAATGCTGAAAGTAATGACTTATAGTAGTGTACAATGGCACAGGGCTTCAGTCAATGTTTACTTCTAAGGTGTAATCATTCTCATACCACTCACCTTCATATTTGGTATACATGGCCACATTTCCCTCCTTTCTCTATCGACATCGCCACAGCACCGATATGGATGCACTTCCCAAAATGGCCACAAGAGGGAGTAATGCACATAGAGTATTAATTTATCAGCAGATGACAATCATGCTTGACAAGAAAGCGATCTGAGGAAGTATAGAAAATCCGTTGACGATATGATATCAGTGTGACACCCATACTTCTACTGCCTCTACTGTAACATCTACACTTCCACTATCCCCTTTATCAGCTGCAGTCCTTTTTTAACACATGTATGCCCAAATGTAGCAGAAAGATCCATGACCTCAATGAGAAGTTATGTGACTAGAACTCAGTTTTACTGAGGGAGAGCCTAGCAGTAACTGGGCTGGATCAATGGATTGGGCTGGCCTCAGATTGGATCTGCAGAATTTCAGAATCTGCAGAAATGAGCTTTAGCCCATTTGCAGGATTGGAGAGTAACGGAATACATGGAACGGCGTTATGTAATTAGGATACAAAAAAGGGTAACTGTATTCCGGTACAGTTACAAAAAAAAGACGTAACTAGATGACAGATACTTTTATAAAAAATTGGGATTATTAACAGGATTACAAATAGATTTTAAAATGCAGAACATTATTCTATCATCCACATGCGCACTTTACAACACGTCACGAGACAACAACAGAGAAAACTACAAGTCCATTTGATGACCTCGAGTTTAAAAAATGCTTTCCCTTGCTGGAAATATCGACACTATTTTGTCCTCGAAGCTGAAAGTGGGAAGAACATAACAGTGCAGTGCACCGTATGGCTCCCCGTGGTGAAAATACTGTCGTTGTCCAAGGACTCCACGTCAAATTTCGTGAAGCATTACAGGCAAGACCAACACTTCTAACGTCTACACAGAGCTAAGGTTAAAGTTGGTTAGCAAACCTGTTAGAATTACTTGCCTACAAACATAATGAAAAAGGCGGACTGTGATAACTGGAATGATTGTGTTTAAATAAAACACAAACCCCTGACCGAAATATGTCCGTGGCAGTTTCATTGAAGTTTCAGCGTGATCTTTGACAGTTCAGAAAGTAGTGGACACTTGATTCATTAAAAATACTGTGGATGTTCTAAATCTGTGCTGATTTTATTTTGTATTATCCTATGCTTGTAAACTGTGGTGTTGTGCACTTTCAATGTAGGTCTGTAGGCTGAATTTGCATAATGTCAAGCAGATTTGTCTATAAAAAAACACTGAGCAGAGGGCAGGTTTAATTCTTAAAACTTGGTTTCCTAATTTTCTTTTCTAAGGTTACTTTGTGCTGTTGACTTACAGAATACGCTTAAGTTAAAGCCATCTTATGATGATGCGAGGTCAGACACGGAGTGAAGGGTTTAAGTAGAGAGGTGACAGGTGTACGTGATAAGTACTCCGGTGATTGTGAATGAGACGGAGGTGCCTGAGTTGAAGTCGAAGGGAGCGTGGCAGGAGTTCAGCGCTGGCGTGACATATATGCATACATCAAACCAGAACCACACGGCCCACATGCCCATTTTCCTTCAGGGCAACAAACTGAACTAGTTCACATTTCCGCCTAGCAGGCCCACGCTATATTGCAAAGGGGATTGGGCAAAAAGTGTAAAATGATGCAAGGTATTTGTTTGTAAAAATTGTTGACAGTGAGAGTGACTACGGCTAAGAAAAGTGGGGGATGACCGGTTTATTTTTATTTTCAATGGTTTATACTTTCTTCTGTGTTGTCGCAAATGATGTGATTCACTAGTAAAATATCTCAGTGAAATGCTGCATTTGGGCCAAAAAGGATATCCTGACATTCCAATCGATACAGTGGCACATAAAAAGAGCTTTACATATTTAGCATTGAGTTCAGTTTGTTGTCTAACACATAGCTATGACAATATAGTACATTTTGATATTTGTAGCATACTACAAGACGTTATTTATATAGCACTACTACTGCACAAATGCAGAAAGTATGTCATCTGAAAAAGCTGGTGTGTGCCCTTTTAGGAGGGATTTGTGGATAGCACAACCACTTCATGAAACATGTGACCAACTGTTGCAGTTTATGACTCTAGCAGTACATGTTTTTGTCTTCAAAGTTGGACCAATGTTTTTGACATTTAGGAAATCCAAAATAACGGAAAGTAATCAAGTTACATGACTTTAATATTGTGATACTTGGATTAGGTTACTGAATACAATGTTTAACAGGTGATCAGTAATTGTATCGTTATACATTTTTAAAGTAATCCTCCCAACCCTGCCCATTTGTGACAAACTGATACCTCGTCTGCTTCACACAAACTCCTGCATCATCTATTTACATTCATGTGACAATGTGTGTGTACACATTTCTCCTGATGTCCTGTGGTTGTAGCCAAATCAGCATTGTTGTTTGTAGAATGGGACACAAACATGCAGTACCTGTTTCTTCTATGCAATTTAACATCCTTGTTCACATCCTCCCACTGAAAGATAACAAGCACATGATACTCTTCTGCTAGTGTAAGCTCACGGTACACCATCGACCATCCCAGTAAATACTTCTCCATGGATAACTTTCCATGTCCACGCATTAGTGTGATTTCATTTTGCATGTGATTTTAATGTTACATCTTCCCTGCATGAGAAACAAAGGCAGAATGCAAATGTTTGATCTCTGAGTAGGAAATGCAAAAAGTGACTTTATGTTTCTAAAGCCCTCCTGTAAAGGCATCAATGACATCCAGTCTTTTCACACATTTTCATAATGCCTTCGACAGCATTCTTCAGACCTTCACTTTTTTCACATTTTGTTATGTTGCAGCCTTACGCTAAAATTAAAATGTTTAAATTCATTATTTCCCTAATCAACCAGTACCCCATAATGACAAAGCGAAAACAGGATTTTAGAATTTTTTGCAAATGTATTAAAAAGGAAGAACTGAAATACCACTTGGACACAATTATTCAGAACTTTGCTATGACACTTGAAATGTAACCTTGTAACCTCTTCATCATCACTGACATGTTTCTTCACCTTGATTGGAATCCACCTGTGGGAAATTCAGTTGATTGGACATGATTTGGAAAGGCACATACCTGTTTATACAAGGTTTCACAGCTGACAATGTATATCAAGACAAAAACTAAGTCACGAGGTCAAAGAAACTGCCTGCAGAGCTCAGAGACAGGACTGTGTCAGGATACAAAAAAGTCTACTCTTCCTTGAGCTGGTCGCCTAGCAAAACTGAGCAACTGGGGGAGAATGGCCTTGGTAAGAGAAGTGGCCATGAACCCGATGGTCACTCTGGCTGAGCTCCATAGATCCTGTGCGTGGAGATGGGAGAAACTACCAGAAGGACAACCATCACTATAACACTTCAATGATCTAGGCTTTATGGTAGAGTGGCCGGACGGAAGCCTCTATGCTGTGAAAGACACTGGAAGACCTGTGTGGAGTTTGCAAAAAAAGCACCTAAAGGACTCTAAGACTGTGAGAAACAATATTCTCTGGTTTGGTGAAACCAAGATTGAACGGTTTGGCCTCAATTCTAAGTGTCTTATCTGGAGGAAACCAGGCACCGCTCATCACCTGCCCAATACCACACCAACAGTGAAGCATGCTGGTGGCAGCATCATGCTGCAGGGTGTTTTTCAGCAGCTGGGACTGCGAAACAGGTCAGGATTGAGGGAAAGCTGAACGGAGCAAAGCAAGAGATGTCCTTAATGAAAGTCTTGTCATTAGACTGGGCCGAAAGCCTACCTTCTAATAGGACAACGTCCCGAAGTACACAGCAAAGACAAGGCAGGAGTGGCTGAGTGACAACTCTATGGATGTCCTTGAGTGACCCAGCCAGAGCCCTGACTTGAATATCTGAAAATGGCTGTTCACCGACTGTCCCCTTCTAACCTGATGGAGCTTGAGAGGATCTGCAGAGAAGAATGGCAGAATATCCCCTAAGTACAGAGTAAAGGGTCTAAAGATTTCAATTTTTCCCTTTTAATACATTTGCATACATTTGTTTGGGGGGGGGGGGGGACTACATTTTTTTTGCATAAGGCTGCAACATGACAAAATGTGAAAAGTGAAGGGGTCTGAATACTATGCGAAACGCATGTGAAGTTAACCTCTTGGCCATAGCATAGATGAATGACCAGTAAATTAAGAAAATGCAACACTCCAGGCTGGTCTTATGTGACAGAACTGTTAGTCTAATGGTTCTGCACCTAGTCTCATGTGCCTGAACAAGAAACTCCAGAACTAACATGCATCAGTCTAGAGAGTTCCACTCGATTCAAAACCACCTACAGATCCCCCCCCCCACCCCCCGCCCTGCTGTTTGTGCCTTCTGCACATGACATCCATTAGACAGAAACTTTCAACACACTTAAGAAAAATAACTATTTATTTATGTCAAACAGTGCAAATTGTTTCTTTTCTGTTTTCAGATATAAACGCAGTACCCTCTCTCATCCCACTCCCATGTTGAAGGAGCCAACGCTGCATAATTTAAATAATATTATGGGCTTCCTATATAAGACAGTGTATCTGCAGTGATGCTCAAATCAACGAGGACAACTAGGACACTGATGGACTATAACCACTGGGGACAGAGTGCCATTTACATTACATACCAATAAAATAACCTCTTGTACAAAAATAAACCTACATAAAACTTGAGGTTTGCATTGTTCAAATTAAAAATTCTCTCGAGAAGTAACAAACATAAAAATATGGACCCAAAGCGTCCCTGACCCATCCCGAGCAATGCATGACTGCTCAACATTAGAACTTCACACAAACAACTGAGGACATGCAGTCAAAAAAAACTTAAAAGAATATGTGCTTTAAAAAAAAAAAAATATTTGGCATGAGCAGCAAAATGGCATGAACAGGTGTGTGTGTATGTGTGTATACGCAGTGTGTGCGCAGGTGTATATGTACAGGTATGTACACAAAGGTGTGTGTACATTTCTACAATGTGTAAAGGATCGTCAATCGTCAATAGCCTTTCTGTAATCCCACTGGCCAACCCTCTCGGTCCTCTGAGGTGTGTAAGCGTTAACAGTAGAAGTGAAGACGGAGCATTCATGTGTGTGTGTGTGTGTGTGTGTGTGTGAGAGAGAGAGAGAGTCACTCCAGTGTGTGTGTCACCCCTGCAGTGCTTATAGAGTGTGTAAGGCCTCAGTGGTGTGTGAGACCTGCAGTGTGAGTCCAGAGGCTCCGGGGGCATAAGTGTTTCCCAGGTTACTTCGCTGGTCAGCATTCCCTAGCTGAGCTCACTGGACGACATTGCCTAGGTGAGTTCACTGCTCAGCGTTTCCAAGATGAGTTCGGGGTGAGCTCGCTGGTTAGGTGATCTTGATGGTCAGTGCTGCCTAGGTGACGTCGCCGGCCAGCCTTGCCTAGGTGAGCTTGCGCAGTAATTTCTCCTCCTGAAGGCTAAACTGCACGCTCACAGACATCTCGGCGATGAACTGCTCACAGCCCTCCTTGGTCACCTGCTTGCAGTAGCGCAGGTCTATGTGGCAGATGCTCCCGCAACGCTTGAAGTAGGCCAGGGATTGGTCTGTGACCTGGTTACACACTGGGGAGGAGAGGAAGAGAGCAGGCGTCATGGGTTTGAAAGGGAGTCAACAGGCTAAAAGTTGCTTGGTTTAGCATCCAATGTGTTCAGAATGTGTTCTGTCCAGGTAAGCAAAGGCTGCTTAGACTTTTATAGGCTTCAGTGTCAGTTCGAAAGTTCAAGCAGCCTTTGCTTACGTGGACAGAACACATTCTGTCAACTGCTGATTCACGGGAAAAAAAAATTATTCCGTGCACATTATACGTTCATTAACATAGCCTGTAGACATAATTCCTTTTGTAATTTAGCAAAGCACTAATGTCAATGAAATTTCAAGCAGCCTTTGCTTTCGTAGACGGAATTCCTTCTGTAACTCGCTGACTTATGGAATGTGTCAGACCAAAGACCTTTCGTACACATCACACTTTCTGTAATACAGCAGAACTGTTATGTTTCCTGCCACAAGCATATAAATGCTGGCTTAGCATATCTTTTATGTGGACAGAATTAATTTTGTGTATGAAATGAGTTTATTTTGTCTGCCTTTTGTCCACAAAATGAAAAACACAACAGTCAATTCAGTGCACAACATGAATCATCCCTTTGGTTTATGTGCTTGGATAAATGCGCTCTCTTCAATATTTCGTACACACAATGCTAATGCATTTGTGGCCAAAAGGCATTACAGTGTGCATTCTGTGTATGAAATGAGGTCTGTTACACTTAGTGCCTCTTAGTGATCGTACAGCATGGTGGCCTGTGACTAACCTATTTGGTGATACATTTATAGCCTACTTTATACTTATATAATATGATCAGGGCCTATATGTTAGATGGGATAGCTAGCCTAATTATTAATACAAACAGATAACATCAACTGATTCAAAGAATGAAACGATAGATAGCCAATCATAAAGCCATATTTGATCCAACCAGATTTTAAACAGCAACTCTGAAAAAACTAAAAACTAAAAAAAATGTATCTGTTCAAACTTGGAAACAATGTTAAAAAAAGCTATGCAACACCTGATGGGCATCTGTATTTTTTTTAAATAAAAAACAAGTAATAGGCTATATGAGTATTTTCAATCTTTGCGTAAAGGTGTTATCAAAGGGAGGCCTGCCCGAGGGGTTGATCTGGCTAAGTTAATCTCAGGTTTTATTACCCTAATTGACAGGCTGATCGCAGTAAGGGTATCTGGGGTGTTTTACCCGCTAGCTTGATGTTGGTGAGTTACTCTCAGGTGTTACGACCCTACCTGACAGATTGATCTCGGTGAGCGAGTCCCGTGTGCTGGTGCCCACGGCGGTCAGCATGTTGATGGACTGGTCATTGATGTGGTTGCAGTAGCTGAGGTCGAGGCGAGAGAGCAGCGGCAAGTGGAGGGTGAGCAGGCGCAGAGACGAGTCCGTGATGTCCAGACCAGCCAGACGCAGGTCCACAACGTTACGCAGCTTACTGCGGCTCTCCAGCTGACCTGGGGAAGAGAGGGAGAAGGAGAGAGAGAGAAAGAGCGAGAGAGAGAGAGAGATTAAGTAACCTGCAACACAAGGTTTGTTCATGGACATTCTCCCAGAGAGAAGGTAAATATGTCAGTTGCTCATGGTGGTGTGCTGTAACTAATCCTCTTTGGCTATGCAGGGCAGATGTATTGTACCTGGTCTATCATTGGCAGTGAGGGGGGGCTTAGGTATACTGTTCCTGGTCTGTGGTACGTGTATGTTTGAGGGAGGCTGGTGAAGGGTGGGGGTGGGGGGTGAATTCTACCTGGTCTGTTGGGGTGGGCGTAGAGCAGGAGTACTCTACCTGGTCTGGTGTCGGTGGGGGGGGACAGCAGGTCCTCCATCTGGGCATCCTTGAGGCCCTCGACCCATTGCAGGTGGAGTGAGTGCAGAAGAGGACAGCTGGCCGTGCAAAGGGCCGATGCAGCAGCCCACGAACAGCCCGCTAACTGCAGTGCACGCAGGCCTACAGGAGACACACACAGTGTCCATAACCCACTCACACACACACACTGTCCATAACCCACTCTCACACTATTAATAACACACACACACACACACACACACACACACACACACACACACACACACACACACACACACACACACACACTCTAACACACTCAGAGGGCAGATAGAGCAGCCCAGCAGCAGCCTGCCAGCTGCGACTCACGAAGGCCTACAAGAGCGACACAGACTATCTACAACAAAATCACACACACACAATCAATAAAACAACGTATCCTGCAGGGGGGCGACAAATTACTATCAGAGAAGAGAGACCAGACTACCCATCGTACACACTCAGGATGGTTACAGCACACTCCCAGAGATATTTTTAAGCCTTCATAAAAACAAACCATTTTCTACTCCAAGGACAAATCTCTTCTTGCCATTTACTCAGTGAACATTAGGGAAGGAATGGTACTGGATACATTTCTCTGTTTTGTTGCCATGCAACAGTGTGCAACAGGTTTAAAACATAAGAGACAATAAATAACCAGTAGCTAATAGTGTGTCTGAAGGATGAGCTTAGTTTGAACAGCACTGTATACACCTCTGTGGTATGCAAAGTGCTCCGCTGCTCTGGGACCCTGCAGGTCTGACAGTAGAGTGAAGGGGTCAGCTACACTACAGCCTAGGGCTCCAGTGCCCAGGACCAGTTAGTAGCTTCAGCTTAAACTACCTGCAGACTAGTTCCAAACCGCTACCCCAACCGCTGGATGTGTTTACCTCAACAGAAATACCGCAGTAATGCATGCAACCTCTTGTGTGCGCGTGTGTGTGCGTCTGTGTGTGTGTGTGCCCTACCAGGATGTGTGTGATCCCTATCAGGCCATGAGGAGTCTGTGTGAGCCCAACCACACTGCACAGATGTGTGTGTGTATGTTTATGTGTGTGTGTGTGTGTGTGTGTCTGTCCTACCAGGCAGCCTGTTGATGAGCCAGCTGAGCTGCTTCTTGGAGATGTTGGTCCAGCTGAGGTTCAGAGAGACGGGCTGCCTGCGGATAATCCCGCTCAGCATCAGTGGGGTGATGGACTTGCAGCGGTTCAGATCGATCCGTGTCCACAGGCGCTTATCACAACCCCTGCACGGATCAGAACACACACGGGCACACACACACACACACACACAAGGGACACACACTTTAGATCGACCTGCGTCCACAGACACTTATCACAACGCTTGCAGAACACACACTTAAGAACACACAGACGATGCAAAAAGGTTTCCAAATGATTATTTCATTCATAAAGTAAGTATACACAGCAGATCAGTAATCAAATCAATCGGAGTCTCCACCATCTGCTGGGTAAAACTCCATTATATTTCTGTTTGCTAGATGTCGTAAAGTTACCCTGCTCTATGCAATTAGTTTATTTTTATTGTATCTTTTGATTCATCCAATGTTGTGCAGGCAGAGTCCTACCATCGGTTCCAGGTCTTGCAGACACGCATACACACACACAGGTCCTGATGTGTGAGGTGTGTGAACACGGCCATCCACACCTCCCGGCGCATCACGTGCTGGCGGCCGTTGGCCAGCAGCAGGGAGTCGGGCGGGGGGCTGATTGGAGGGGGTCGGATGACGTGGCGCTCCTGGGGCGAAGTGGAGGGGGGCGAGTGGGAGATGTGGGGTCGTGGGGCCGAGGGGGGGCTGCGTCTCCAGCCCAGCGGTGACAGGGGCGGCCTCCGGGGGGCGACGCCGCCGCTGTCGCGCTCGTGCTCCGTGCTCAGCCAGTCGGCCAGGTCGCTCCCGCTGCGCCGGTGGCCGTTACTCAGGTGCTTACTCTCTCCATTCACCTTCCCCCTCCCCACATGCTCATCTTCCTCGTCTGCCTCTTCTTCCTCACTCTCCAGGGGCTCTGATTTGATTGGCCGGCGGCCGTTCTGGCCGTTCAAAGGCTCCTCTTTCAGCGGCTCTTCCTGCTTCAGCTCCCGCTTGGCTGTCTTCTGCTGCCGAGGCCTCGGATTGGACCTCGGCTGGATCTTGTCTGCTGATTCGCTGCTGCTAGGCCCTGCCTGCGGAGAGCTGAGCTGTGATTGGACAATCTCCTGCTTAGCTCTGGGATGAAGGCTTTGAGGGACCTTCCTCCTCTCTGAGCTCTTCTCATCTTCCTCCTCCTCCTCCTCCTCCTCCCTCTCATCATCTCCATCCTCCTCTTCCTCTGACCTGCCTCGCTGGCCGTCACGTTCCTTGGACCGCCCATACTCGTCCTCCCCTTCCTCCTTCTCTACTTTGATGGAGGATAAGAGCTTGCTGGACGGCGGGTTCTCTGATTTTATGGCCTTTTTCTACAACAAAACAACACAAAGAGAAATGGTCAAAACCGCTACTTAGTCTTCTAGCCTCCTTAGCCTACTCAACCTTTAGTAGAATATCTTCAAAACACACTATTTAAATCTCGGTGCATTCATCACCGTACCTTTTTCCTGGCGCTAGGCTCGGCGTCCGTGTCGAACAGTTTCCTCTTCTTCCTCAGCGGGTTCTCCTCGAGTTTGGGCCGGGGGTGGGGCTCAGGCTGCGGGGGCGTGGCACGCTTCCTTTGAGGCTCCTCCCCTCTCGCTCTGGAGGCGTCCTCTCGGTCCACCTTCCTCCTGTCCACCGAGGGCACGGTGGGCGAAGCGGTTTCCATGGCGAAGGTGGGGCTGGGCTCCTCCTTGATGTCTCGGCCCGTCTCCTTGCGTGGCTCCTTCAGGAGAGACCCCGGCAGGTTGGAGGCATACTTAAAGCCCGGCCCTCTTTTTTGCTTGAGGGCCAAAAGGTGGGAAAAATAATAGACAACTTTATACCTCATGACTTTTAACCACGGGTCCATTCTGGAAAAATACAGGAGCTTAATAGAATCATGTTTATCCTAATTAGACACGTGCTTGTCTGATTACACTGTCAATCAAGGAAGTCTTACATCCTCAACACTGTGAACTTTGTAGTAGTTGAACACACATTACTCGGCAGCTGGTGGTTAACTGACTGGATTCATTTGGATTGAAATCTGGTGTTGTTTTCAGTCAGATTGATTCCTGAAAACTGAGTCAGATGATTCCAATCAATCAACCAATCAGCAACTCCAAATCAATGCCCAAACGCCTCTGTCAGATGCTTACTTTCCCTGACTTGCCGGCATGGTTACATTTAGGACACTCCCAGCAGTTGGGCAGCTCATCGTTGACAACGCCACTCGCATCCTTCACCTGGAACAGACAGACGGGCATTAGAGTTAACACCATTTACTCCCCTCCGAATGTATCAGCAACAGGATGGAGAGAAGCAAGAGGACAGACAAAACCAGAGGGAGAATAGAAAGTGGTCAGTAGAAAGATAAGGAGTGTGAGAAGCAGAGGTCACACACTACATATAGACATACAGACACATGCATGCATACACACGGACAAACAGACATGCGTGCGCACGCAGAGATACCCATACCAACCCACGCAGACACACAGAGCTGAGGCGCTGACCTTGAGACAGAGCGGGTGTACGATCTCGTTGCAGATGGAGCACTCCATGAGTGTGAGGTTGAACTTCTCCTCCACCTGCTCCGCCGAGTCCTCCTTCCCCGCCTCCCCACACACACCACACACCGCAGTGTGAGGGAGAACCGGCTGCAGAGAACAAATACACATACACACACACGCACAGAAAACACTGTAACAGATTTGACAAGACACACAAAACTCCTTATTATTTCTGAGGTTATTTCTCAGTCTGTTAAACTGTCAGCCATTCTGACACGTGTTTATATCCGCCCCCCACCCACCCCAACACACGCACACAGTCAGACAGATGCATACACACACACATACAGTCAGACAGATGCATACACACACACACAGTCAGACAGGTGCATACACACACACATACATACACACACACTCAGACAGGTGCATGCGTGCGCACACACACGTACCGCGATGCACTGTCTCATGATGCAGGACTGCTTCATGCGTCCCGGCCCCCCAAACTTCTTCATGTCCTTGCAGAAGTGACACTCTCCACACTCTGTCCTCACACACGCCTCACACTTCCTGCATCGCGTCCGTCGCCGCCGTGACCCGGACGAGCCACGCCCTCCTGACAGCTTGACCACGCCCACACCCGAGGGAGAGGCCGTCTTGGGTTTGGAGCGGTTGGCTGGGCGCTGCACAGAGAGAGAGAGAGAGAGAGAGAGAGAGAGATAATTACTCAATGAAAAGAGGAAACTCTGATGATGTAACAGCAATTTCACTTCTATTTAAGTTTAAATTCATATTGACCTCACTGAAGTCAGATGCCTGGCTACACTTACAGGCCATATGTGGGCATGACCTGATGGCCAGGCTGCTCATAAACCCAAAGTAAGAGGGTGAATGAGGACAACACTGAAGATTTCTATTTCATCGTTTCAAAAGCAGACACTTTCATCCAAAAGACTTGCTGTACAGATACACAAGCTGTGGCTATTAAAAAAATGCCATAATTCAACGATTAATGAAGAAAACCTATATTTCAATTCCTTTCCCCTTCAATATATTCCCCATCTGCAACTACACCCCACTGCATTGTGGTCTTCCACTGATCAGGGCCATACCGTAGGTCTTCTCCTGCTAGTTGTCTCAGGAGCTTGATCGTTTTCTTTTTCACTTCTGGAATTGCCTCAAAACAGATTCCCTTGAGTGCAGACTTGATTTTAGGGAAAAGAAACTTGAACACATTCCCTATTCCCCTGATCTAGCACCAAGTGGGTTTGTTCTTTTCCCTAAAATCAGGTCTGCACTCAAGGGAATCAGAAAACGACAGACAGCTCCTGAGACAACTAAGAAGACCACACCTTGTACATTTCCCTCAGGAGCCTGTGTGCGCTCCCTGGGAATAGAATCCGTAACGTTGTGCTGTTAGCATCCTGCTTTCTCGGTTGAGCCACAGGACCACAACATCAACTGTGCTCCCATCTCTGTCACACTTAAGTTGTCTCACACTTTATTTGGATGGTCCCCTCTAGACTGTCTACAGTCAGATGCTCAGATTATAAACAGACTATCTGTTGAAACTCTGTTAATACAATTTATGGTCATGGTTAAGGTTAGGGGTTGGGGTTGGGTTAAGGTGATGTTCAGTGAACAATTACAAAAGCCTGAACGTGAATTTGAACAAACCATCTGTAAAGTGCTGAGCCGAGAGCAGAGCAGTCAGCTCACTCAGATGGACACATGGTCCACCCAGTCAGCCAAGCAAGATAAACACACAGCCCGGTCAGATGGTTGGCAACGCCTTACTGGAGTGGTGTGTATAGGGGGGACTGCTGCTTTTATGGAGGTGTGTGTGTATAGGGGGGGCCGGCTTTCTGGAACAGTGTGTGTGTGTGTGTGTGTGTGTAGGGGGGACCGGCTTTCTGGAACAGTGTGTGTGTGTGTGTGTGTGTGTGTGTGTGTGTGTGTGTAGGGGGTCTGACTTTCTGAAGTAGTGTGTGTGTGTACGGGGGACTGTCTCTCGAGGGAGAGGAACCACAGGGCTAAGGATCCTTATATTTCTCTTTCCTCCAATGTTACACAAGTCGTTCCTGAAACACATGCCAAATTCCATTGTGACACACACCTAAAGACACTGTTTCTCACACACACAGGGCACTGTAAAAGGGAGAGGGGCAGAGGGGGGCGGCTGGGTTATGGCTCTGATGCAGTGAGGGGTGGGTGTGTGTGTGTGTGTGTGTGTGTGTGTGTGTGTGTGTGTGTGTGTGTGTGTGTGTGTGTGTGTGTGTGGTATGGGGATGGCAGGAGTGAGAATGGGCCTTCTGATCTGGAACAATTTCCAAGATTGGGTCTGTTTCCTTCTGACAGGCAGTTTATTTTCCCCGCTGTTATCCTTGGCCTTCAGTCAAAACAGAAACAATGTCTATAAGAGCAAGCCCATAAATCAACAGTGCCTGTTCTACACAAATACAAACTCTGTCTGTCTCACACACACACAGACACACACACACACAGACACAAATACAATCTCTCACTCACTCACTCACACACACACACACACACACAAAAATGAATATCCCTCTCTATAATTCTGTACAGGCACAGTCCCACAGCACAGACACTTGCTGTGATGTCTGCATCAAAGAAACAGCTGATGGAAACCAGTGATTTCCCATGAGTGCCAAAAACCACCAATCTCTCTCACACACACACACACACACACACACACACACACACCTCACATATCAACAGAAGCTTGGGACAGAATAATACCATACACATAATCACACTTGTATCGCTCTTGTGGGTAAGAGAAAGAAAGGAAAAAAAACAAAGAAAGAGAAACAGGAACAATGACAGAGAGAGCATGTATGTATGCGTGCGTGTGTGTGTGTGTGTGTGTGTGTGAGAGAGAGAGAGTGAGGTGAGAGAGAGTGAGTGAGTGAGTGAGTGTGAAAGAGAGAGAGAGAGAGAGGAGAGAGGATGCATCCTGACACTGCAAGCATTCCTGTGCTAATCTAATATCAGAAAGCAGAGGCGTTTATTGGATGGAAACGACTTGAGTTAGCGCTCTGGCAGAGACGAACAAAGAGAGCTCTCACTCCAGGGCGCTTGAGAGAGCGAGAGAGGGCCCCTCAGTATGACCCTGTGAAGAGCTGCTTCCTACATACACACATACACACACACACACACACACACACACACAACCAATAGAGACAAAAACACACACAAACAAACACACACCTCATAGAGACACACACACACCCATATCTCACAGGATGCTAGCAGAGGGAGGGTAGCCCCCGGTCAGGGAAAGACCCATTCCCATGACGCTGCTACTGGCAAGGCCAGAGAGAGTTTCAGTGCTGATCTAACATTCCCCCGCCGCGCGGTCGGTGAACACACAGGGGACGCGGAGCATGCACCTGTGACTTAGCCCTAATCTTGTAGCACAGTGCAGTGCCACAGTGTAGAGGTGGAAGGACCTGGTGTAAGCTACACACCAGCATCTGAGGACCTGGAGCTGAGATCAGGGTTTAACAGACTGTGTGTGTGTGTGTGTGTGTGTGTGTATGTGTGTGTGTGTGTCATTAATACAAGCCCCAGTGAAACAGACTGCATGTGTCAGTAACATTAGTGTGTGTGTGTGAGTGAGAGAGAGTCATCAGTATAAGACTGTGAGAACACAAGGGCCTCTGCTGTAGTGTGTGTTACATTAACACTAGGGTATATATTGAAGATTATGTGTTACATTAACACTAGGGTCTATATTGAAGATTATGTGTTACATTAACACTAGGGTCTATATTGAAGATTATGTGTAACATTAACACTAGGGTCTATATTGAAGACTGCGTTACTAATGCGTGTCCCAGTGCTTGTTTCTCCCGTTTCATTTTCATTTCTGCTCACTGAGTTACTGCTTTTGATTCAGGGTACTTCTGAAACCGGTGTGTGTGTGTGTGTGTGAGATTGTGATTGTGTGTGTGAGAGATTGTGATTGTGTGTGTGTGTGTGTGTGTGTGCATGCACACATTATGATTAGGGCTGCCACAGTAACCTCATCACCGTCATACCGCGGTAGGAGGAGCACCACTATTACCGTCACAACAGCTTCTTTTCCCTTTATCTGAGTGCTGCAATCCTCATGCTTGACTTGTGGCCTGGTCTGTGGTGTTGTCTACACGTATCCAGATATTTTTGAACACTCAATTTGTTCTATCAGATTTGAAAAGGATGACATCCACAGCACACACGTTTTTTTTTCCTCTCTCCGATTTCTAAAACACCCAGACCTGGGTGCTGACCATTCACATAACATTAAGCAAGCGCATCACGTCCCGTCACCTGTAACCTTCTGGTTGAGTTACTATTAATTGCTTGGAAAACACAAATTAAATATGAAAATATTGCATTCAAATAAAAATGAATATGACATGCAACATGTTACTATAAATGGCAGTTCCATTTGTGATTGCAACCAATCGTCATGACTACACATCATACGTTAACAGACAAGCTAGACATGCCATGCAGAAATAGTCCTTTTAATTATGGGTATTTTTAACTCCTTATTCCTCCATTCTTCAAATACCGTGGTAAGGATTTGTACATACTGCTGCGGCCCTAATTATGAAACTAAATCATTAACCATGTGCGTGTGCGTGCTCAGTAAATGTGGCACAGATTGGCCGCTGACGGCCCACAGGCGACAGACAGGATTAGACAGGAGATGAGGGCCACCTCTAAGCTACCACAGACTGGGAGGGGTCACTCCGATTATGCCTCATCACTGGGGGGATGGGCTGAAGGGGGATTTCCTGCGTTGTATTATCACAATGCATAATATATAACAATGTATAATATATATATATTTGCAAGTGCATACATTACACACACATCCAAACAAAAAAACATGAACATAATATCTTGTTTTGACATGCCCTCTAAAAGGCCATCCATTTGATTGGCCTGTTGGTCTCAGCTTCCCTTTTCTTATCCTTGTTAGCTTGACTTTTATAACCGAGTAATATTTGATACAGTCTCCTCACACACACACACACACACACACACACACACACACACACACACACACACACACACACATATGTATATATATATATATATTAGTGCTGTCAGCTTAACGCGTTATTAACGGCGTTAACGCGAACCAATTTTAACGCCGTTAATTTTTTTATCGCGAGATTAACGCGATTTTTTTCCACTTTAAAAAAAAAAATTTAATTTTAATTTTTTTTTTTAGATTAACGTTCTTTTTGGCCTCGCAAACTGTGTAGGAGGCTAAGGTTACAGTTTGAGTGAATGGTGAGCGCGATACGGCGAAATGGATGATAAAAAGCTTCTGAATGGAAAGTTTACTTTTAAAAGTTGTGTTGTGCAAAAGAAGCAAGCTTCACTGTTGTCTGAAAATGTCAACAGGCAGCTGGCTGAAAGCAAAGAAGTAGTAGGCTTACCTTTTATTGGTAACCTAACTGTTACGGTTCATTGTTTCTGAAATAAGAGGCCTGACTGCTATGTTCCCAGCAAACTTGAAAAAAAATTAAGCCATGGTTTAACTGCACTATAGGCTGAGTCCTTGTTTACCTGAAATGTGCACTTTATAATTTTATTTTGTACCGCCCTGTTTGGCAATGTTGGTTTTCAATAAAATAAAACATTTGCATAAAGCAAGCCAATCCACTTTTCCATGTTGATAAGGGCATTAAAATAAAAATAAAATGATGGAAAAAATGAATAAACAAAGGGACTTTAGAATAGATACAAATGTGCGATTAATCGCGATTAATTTTGAGTTAACTATGACATAAATGCGATTAAATATTTTAATCGTTTGACAGCACTAATATATATATATATATATATATATATATATATATATATATATATGAACACAAGGCCCTGTGAGGTTAGAGGGGGTGAGATGAGATGTCCAGATGTGTGTCTTATCTAACCAGAATGGGACTTCAGTAGGTCATGTTAGGTACCTAACCTACAAGAGCAACTCTACTTGCATCTGCAAACTTCACTGCAAGAAATGCGCGCACACACACACACACACACACACACACACAAACACACAGTCCTGTTCCAACAAGTCTCTTAAGAGAGTTTCCTGTTTTAGGCATTGGATGTAAAATTAGGGCAGGTGTAAGAGAAAGTGTGTCATTATAAATATATGGTTTTTACTGAACAGAGGAGCTTTTTTGCTGAGACATCAGAAGAGGAGTGAAACCCTGGCTGACTTGTCTCGTTTATCAGGCCCTGACAGTGGACCTGGCTGCTGGCCCTGTGGTGGCGCGGGCCCACATTCTTCCAGGCTGAGGGAGGAGGGCTAAGCCGTCCATTTAAGTCTGAGGGTTCAAGAGGTGAGCATGTTTCTCAAACTCAAAAATACCCCATCTGAACACACTGGAGGCTGACAGGGCATGTTTCCCTCAAGGAGGAGAGAGAGACAGAGAGAGAGAGAGAGAGAGAGAGAGAGAGAGAGGGAGAGAGAGTGAGTAAGGGAGTGGGTAAGGGAGTGGGTAGGGACAGGGGGAAGGGATAGAGGGAGTAAGAGTGAGAGTGGGAAAAGATAGAGAAAGAAAGAGAGCGAGAGAAAGAAAAAAAAGAGAGATAGACAGAATGAAAGTGAGAGCAGGAAGAGATGGAGATAGAGAGAATGAGAGCAGGGGAAGAGAGGGAGTGAGGGAATGGGAATAGACTAAGAGATAGAGAGAATGTGAGCAGGGGCAAATAGAGAGGGAGTGAGCGAATGGGAATAGATAGAGAGAATGAGAGCAGGGGAGAGAGAAAGGGAGGTCTGGTCTGTCCACTGCCCTACAAAGGGCCTCTTGTAGGAAGGAGACAGGAAGGGTTAAAAATACTCCCCAGATGGAGGAAGTTCAGGAGGTTTTGTTTAAGAGGCTCACCGCCTCGCCTGAAAAACGCCTCAGTACTACAATTACTACTAGAACTTCAAACTACTACTATTGTATTAACCTTAGTCTATAGCACAGTGTCATGATGAAGGTATAGAGTCCTGCATACATAAGGAATGATCTCTGAAGGACAAAGATTATAACTGACTTGGGCCCAGATGTGTATATAGTAGTGTACACCTAATAGTAACCTTATGAAGACACTGTTTACCCACTACGCTATTCTACATCTAATAGGGTACCCTAGATCAGGGCCTCATGCTTCTTCTAGTAAGCAGTGGGCTATCTAGCCCTGACACCAGTGAAAAATCCTTTAACTCCCAAAACGAGGTGAACAAGAATGTGGTCGCACTCACGTGGGTGGTCATACTATTCTGTTTAACCCACTCTCTCTGTCTGACACACACACACAACCCCTCTCTCTCTCACAGACTCACACACACACACACACACTCACACTCACAAACAGCAGCACCCTTAAACTCCCCAAGCCGAGGTGAGCAAGAATGTGGTCACACTTGTGTGGGTACTCATGGTACTCCCTCCCACACACACACACACACACACACACACACACACACACACACACACACACACACACACACACACACACAGACACAGAGACACAGAGACACAGAGACAACCTGCATTCCCAACTCCACATTGTTCAAACACAACCATTCAAATCATGGTTTAATGATTAATAAGTTAAGCTCTGTGGTGTACCCACAGCTTTCATCTGTCTTCACCCTCCTCAGCTTCTCAAACTCTCGACACCATTGTGTAATAAAAGCATGATTACAACACCACTGAGAACCATGTGTGTCATTCCAGACAGTCAGGCAGGGTCATATGTCAGGGCTAGCAGCTTTCTGCTGCTCTACAACAAGGCTAGCAGCTTTCCCACATTCTATGTTTTTAACAAGGACTAACAACTTTCTATCTCTCTTTTTTTTTACAGTGTTAGCAGATTTCTCTCTTTTTACCAAGGCCAGCAGTTTTGTTGCTCTGTTCAACAGGGCTAGCAATCATCTCTTACTCTCTTGGACATATAGCAGGCATCTAACAGGGATAGCAACTTTCTGTTTCAGTCTGTCTCTCTCTAATATCTAATAGGGCTAGCTGCTCTCTCTCTCTCTCTTTCTCTCTCTACATGTTCTGGAACAACTGATAGCTGCCCTGAGGCCAGACGCTGTGAGAGCTTCTGAGTGCCGTTTGACTGGAAGAAGTCACTCACCCACTCATCCACACACCCACTCACATTTGAACTGTTAGAACTGCACTCAACCTACCTCTCAATGCTATCTACCACAACAGAGCCATGAAGAAGAACAAGACAGACACACAACAGCACACATCCACACATATCTCACACCCATATCCTTCCCTGTTCTGTCCTGTCCTGTGCCTGCATTGAGTTTGTAAGTCCTGCGTGAGGTCAGTCAGATTTGACTGTTGTGAGTTTGTAAGTCCTGCGTGAGGTCAGTCAGGTAGATTTGACTGTTGTGAGTTTGTAAGTCCTGCTGTGTGGCTGCCTGCTGGCCGAATTTGGGACCAGTGTCGGTGTTGCTCACCTGCTGCTCAGCATCAGACTCGTAATCCTCATCATCAGCACTCAGCGACATGGCCATGACTCTCCCTCTCCTTCTCGACTCTCTCCCTCTCTTTCTCTCTCTCTCTCCCGTGCGCTCAGAGTCCACGCTGCTCACAGAAAACTGACATGGCTGAAGCCGAGACTCAGATGGACCTCCTCTCCCCTCCTTTCCTTCTCCCCCCTCCTCTCCTTCCCCTGCTAGCCCCACCTTCCACTCGCATTCTGCTGTCCTCACAAGCAGAGGCCCCGCCCAGCACCCTCATACAAGCAACCAGGAGGCAGGAACAAGAAACAGGGCAACCAATAGGAACACTGTATGCAGATGAGCATCATAAATATGTAGAAGGCACAGCGTTTCTGTCCAGTGACGGAGTCTGTGCATATTGATGAGGCAGTGTGAGCTGGTCAGTGTGTTGGTGTGTGTGTGTGTGTGGGGGGCAGATGGCTCAGGATTAGAAAAGACACAATAAGGCTTCAGATGGAGCAGCTGGCTTTTAAATGGGCCAGACACCCTCCCAACCCCACAGGGGGGGTCAGTGTGCAGACAATTGTCTCACAACAGCAATGAAGCACCAGAAACATGATTGACTGGATTAATATATATGTTTGTTTGTCATTTTGTTATTTTATGGTTGTTGTTGTTGTTGTTGATGATTAGGGGGAGTCAATGTGATATGGCTCTGGTTTTAGCTCTCAGTTCCAGTGAAATGGCAAGAGTCTTCCAAAAAACTGCCTGCCAGGGTACACAGGAAATGACATCACGCCCTGCTGCCCACGAGCCAGCCGACACTCCCACTGTTCTAACTGTCACTTCCCACCATGAGCTCATCCCTTTCAACAAAGCACACACTGTACCCTGTCCACACATCTCATTCATACACAAACACACACACACAACAAACACCTCACTCTACACACACACACCGTACCCTGCCAACACACACACCCACTGATCACACAACGGACACACTCTCAGTACAAATGATACAGTCCTCACACACACATTATTCACAGCCTACTCATTTAACCAATACATCAGCACTTGCTTGCTCTCACACCTGTGGACCATGTCAGAAGAATGGCAGTGAGATAGCCTGGATACCACACCGAACTTAGCCCCGCCCACACATTTTTTGGTTGGGAAGTTCGGTCTGGCATTACTCCATTGAGGAGAAATTATCTGCGGACAGATATTGGCCGTACCAATCAAATTATTAAGGCGGGCTTTATACGATGATGGACAGATGATCAACAGTAACGTAACCAACCACGTCACCAACACACGAGTTGAATTCGTTTTCAACAAACATGGCTGCCGCTGGAGAGCTGAAATTTATAGATTCGAGTCCATTTAGACATTGACAGTGCATTCATTTTGAAAGAGGAACAGAGAAACGCGATTAAGGCATTTGTCAATCGAAAAGATGTTTTTGCCTTCCTTCCTACGGGATCCGGTAAAAGTGTAATGTATCAGCTGCCCCTGGTCACATACTACGTTGTTCTGATTGGTTGTAGGTAACCAATTGAGCGAAGAGGCATTTTTTCTCCTGGTTCGGTTGAAACACGCCCCATAATCACAGCCCAATGGAGCGATATCAGACTCATATTCTGACTAGAATTATGAGTATGACATCGTCAGGCTAGCAGTGAGAGATCAGGCCCTAAAACACTTTGAGATCCGAAGCATATAGGTGACACTGCAATATGGGTGTGCTGCTTCATACAATTCTCAGAGCTAACAGCGAGTGGACAGGGGCCAGCACTGATGTCCCACCTCAACTGTTGTCCCACCTGAACTAATGTCCAACACTGATAGCTCACCTTAACGGATGTCCAACACTAAGGTCTCACCTTAACTGATGTCCAACAATAAAGTCTCACCTGAATTCAATTCAGCTTTATTCTTTTATATTCTAATAACAATTGACAATGTCTAAAGGCACTTTACACAGCCCAAGGCCTGAACTCCCAAGAGCAAGCACCTAGGCGATGCTGGAAAAGGAAAATCTCCCTTTTAACAGAAAAAAGCCTTTGCTGATGTCTAACATTGACATCTCACCTTAACCGATGTCCAACACTAAGGTCCGACATCAACTGATGTCCGATCCTGACATCTTACCTTAACTCATGTCCAATAAGGCCTTACCTTAACTGTAGTCTTTGGCCAGCTCACAACTGGAACACCAGAGATGGCCATCTTGGGGTCATCTGTTGCATGCTCCTTCAACACAACCTGAGGACGAAATCTGGAGTGAGAAAACACTCACCTGACATGGCTAAGTGGGTATGTGAGTGTGTGACAAGTTATGTCCGTGTACGTGCACATATGGGAGAGAGTGTGTGTGTGTGTGTGTGTGTGTGTGTGTGTGTGTGTGTGTGTGTGTGTGTGTGTCTGTTTATGAGTGAGACTGGTATGAGAAAACATGCTGTCCTATCCTAGACACAAACACACTCTCTAACAAAGACTATTTTATTAGCAAGAGCATGAGATGCGTGATGCACCCCTAGTGCCCCCTCTTCCCTTAACACAGTTCCACACCAACAATGGAAGGACATATAATTCCATGCCAAATATAACTTACATCAAAGAGGCCATTGTAGGCATATGTAACAGGAAACATTTTAAGGGGAAATGGGACAACTGAGTCATCCATCTCTCCTATACTAATCACGTCATCTGAACAAACCTTCAGATTTCAGAACGTGTGTGGGGAGGGGGTCGTGTATTCATAGGTTGTTGTGCTCTTCAACGATGAACAGCAATGCAATTATATGATCAGAGATTCAGTGTCCCTAAGAGCACAATTATCCTCTGATTTTAGAAGTCATCGGCCTACCCTCTGATTTTAAAAGTGATTGGTTTACCCTCTGATTTTAGAAGTTATTGGTCTACCCTCTGATTTTAGAATGTATCGGTCTGTCCTCTGATTTTAGAAGTCATTGGTTTACCCTCTGATTTTAAAGGTCATTGGTCTACCCTCTGATTTTAAAGGTCATTGGTCTGCCCCCTGACCTTAATGTGCTCGAGCAGGGTGTGTGGGTCCTTGATGCAGTCCGGCACGCAACGCTTGTTGTCGGGTAGTGCCTCCAGCTTCTCCACCAGCGCCTGCAGGCCCTGCAGCTCAAACTCCGTCAGGTGGGTCCACCGGGAGCCGACCTCTGACCTTGGAGATCCACAGGGGGTTCTGGGGATCTCTGATGGGTGGGTGGAACCATCATCGGAGTCATTGGCAGGGGCTTGCTTCTGGGGGGGTGTGGTGGCATTGCTGAGGGGCATTGCAGAGGTGGGCATCTGGGCGTCCTGTGGGGAGCAGGGGTTGTCACTGGCTAGACAGGCGCTCCTGCCCTGGGTATCACCCGAGTCCTCATCCAGGACGTCCAGCCTGGGGTCAGTGGCAGGGCTCTCTGTGCTCTGCTTGGACTCCGTCTCTGAGAGAGAGAGAGGCAGAGAGATGGAGAGAGGGGGAGAGAGAGAGAGAGAGAGAGAGAGAGACATCTCACATCAAAGAAAGAAAGAACACAAGCCTCAGAGCCATTCAGCCACTGTTCTGCTGATTGGGGGGGGGGGGGGGGCAGCATCTCTGCATCTCCTACCTCAGAGGGCATTGGGGGCCCTCTCCTGCACATACCCTCCCTGTAAGGGGTAGTGAATCTGAAGACAATGGGAGGAAGAGGAAACCCTTCCAGCTAAATCTTTCTACCCATTAGCATAGCTGATAGCGTAGTCTACAGATAGAGGGGCTTCTAGGGACTACCCAGGTGAAGAGGGAAACCTGTCGTAGCTGCTGTAACTCAGCAGTTAGTGTGGCCGCTAGTCTAATAGCCAGGTGAAAAAGGAAGCCTTTACTACCTGCACCAAAGTCCAAATACCAAATAAACAGAACATCAGTTATGCCGTTTCCAACACTGTAATAGGCCCCTTTATCATTCAGGGCAGCAGTTCCAGCAATTCCAAATCCGCCCTGTTTAGCTTTGCGGATTGCCCCCCTGATTCCCCAGTCATTTTCCCATCAGTGATTTGTCTCCTCCCTTATAACGTCTCCGCCTGTACCCAACTCACATGTTAGCATAGCTGCTAGTGTAGTCTCTGGGCAGAAAGTCTATTAAGGGTTACCCAGCTGTAGAGGGAAACCTCTCCTATCTGCTCGAACTCACCTGTTAGCGTAGCCGCTACTGTAGTGTCTAGGCGGAAGTGCGGGCTGAGGTGGGTGCGTCGAGTGAGGCAGTGGACGTAGCGCTCTAGAACATACCAGCACATCTCATAGAAGAATGGATAGCGGAACTTGGAGCGGACCTGGGGCCAGTGGAAAGAAGAGATATAAATCAGGTCAAATTTAAATAACAAATAGTTTCTTTAGGGCAAAAACAGAATGTGACAGAGAGCATACACAGCAGTATTATAGGGCTATTTCTGGGGCTGGCCTCTCCTTTTTCCCCATGGTCAACTGGGTCTGCATCCCATCATTCAACACAGCTGGCAGTATTTTTAAATCCCAAATGACAAAATGATTAAGATGTTTTCCCAGGGTTGAGTCTCTCTCTCTCTCTCTCTCAAACATACACACACACTCAAAGTCGTGGCATAGATTTTCATCCCCCTGGACTAGATCATTCAAAAGTGGTCTCTCTCCGTCTCTCACTCACACACACACACACACACACACACACACACACACACACACACACACACACACACACACACACACACACACACAGGTCTAGTGTTTGATTGACCTCAGAGCTGAAGAATGCAGGCATCTGAGAGAGATAACCTCACTGACTCGAAGAGGACCCACTTTCTCTTCCATAGTTTCATATTCACAGGGTGAGCGATTCAGGGAGACAGCTACAGTCATAATAATAGCCACAGTCTTAAACACATGCAGAGACCAACATTTGGGTCATATAGGCAAACAGACTTATCTGGAGTCAGAGAACTGAAAAATACTCAAAAAGCACTATTTATATAAGAACTATTTTAAAAGCTCTCTTAAAACATGCATGGGAGGGCTAATCTTCGGTCTCAAATCCCTCTTAACACAATCTTCCATGCTTATTCAAACTATGTGAATTCTGCAAATTTGCCCACAGTTTGTGCATCCGCACCATACCATCTTAATGAGCCAGTACGATGGAACTATGGAGTAAGACTACTGATGGTGGTCACTCACCCTAGGCCTGTTCTCGTACCCTTAGACGAGTCTGACCCTAGACCTGGGCTCACATACGTGACTAGTGATAGGGGGTATACGAGCCTGACCCTAGACCTGGTCTCATATATGTGACTAGTTAGGGGGTATATGAGTCTGTCTCTAGACCTGGTCTCATATATGTGACTAGTTAGGGGGTATATGAGTCTGTCTCTATACCTGGGCTCACATACGTGACTAGTGATAGGGGGTATACGAGCCTGACCCTAGACCTGGTCTCATATATGTGACTAGTTAGGGGGTATATGAGTCTGTCTCTAGACCTGGTCTCATATATGTGACTAGTTAGGGGGTATACGAGTCTGTCTCTAGACCTGGTCTCATATATGTGACTAGTTAGGGGGTATATGAGTCTGTCTCTAGACCTGGTCTCATATATGTGACTAGTTAGGGGGTATATGAGTCTGTCTCTATACCTGGGCTCACATACGTGACTAGTGATAGGGGGTATACGAGCCTGACCCTAGACCTGGTCTCATATACTATGTGACTAGTGATAGGGGGTATATGAGTCTGTCTCTAGACCTGGTCTCATATATGTGACTAGTTAGGGGGTATATGAGTCTGTCTCTAGACCTGGTCTCATATATGTGACTAGTTAGGGGGTATATGAGTCTGTCTCTAGACCTGGTCTCATATATGTGACTAGTTAGGGGGTATACGAGTCTGTCTCTAGACCTGGTCTCATATATGTGACTAGTTAGGGGGTATATGAGTCTGTCTCTAGACCTGGTCTCATATATGTGACTAGTTAGGGGGTATACGAGTCTGTCTCTAGACCTGGTCCCATGACTAGTACATGACTAGTGATAGTGAGTCTGACCCTGGTCCTGTTGTCATGTGTGTGACGAATGACAGTGGGCTTATATCTCATATATCTAGAGTTGTTGGTCTTACCTTGGTCCTATTCTCAATCTCATGGATGCTGAGCTGCATAGGAATGTTAAAGCTGTGGAGAATGTTCCCACCAAATACCAATGTGTCCTCAGGGGTGTAGACAGCGTGGATCCAGCCTGGAAACACACACAATCCAGGTTTGTTCCTTTACAGGAATGCTTCAAGTTTATGTCACTAACAACCACTGTAGAACACGGAATTAACTCAGGCAACTCCCCCTGGTGGGGGATCCAGGGTATGTCATTTGACCATCTTCTCAGTGTCTTGGAGAGGGGTGGGGAATTACCTGTGAATGTGTGTGTGTATGTGTGTGTGTGTGTGTGTGTGTGTGTGTCTGTGTGTGTGTGTCACCTGAGGGGATAAAAAAGGTGTAGCCCTGCTTTAGCTCCACCCTCTGGCAGCCGTCGGCACGGTCGCCTAAGAAGAAGTCACTCTGTTTGCCCGACAGCACCCAGTCCTCATACACGGCCAGGTTATGAGGGGTGGGGGGTACCAGCCAGAAGATCTGAGGGGGGAGGAGAGAGAGAGAGAGAGAGAGAGAGAGGGGTGGAACTCAGGGGGAATCAGATGTGACCAGAAGCACACCTGAACTGCTTGACCAACACCTGACTGATCATTTTGGAAACAGACTCGTCACACCACACTAATCACCAAGGAAACCAACACAAACTCATCAGAGCAGATTCATCACCAAGGAAACAAACACAAACTCATCACAGCAGATTCATCACCATGCAAACAAACACAGACTCATCACACCAGACTAATTCATGGGTACCATGTGACGCGAGTCCACACACACACACATCCATCCCACCTGACTGATCACCATGGAAACATCATTTCCTCAACTCCCCCTATGGGCCTTGTCTCCATCCTCTCTCTCGTCTTTCTGACTGATGAGGCACAGTAAGGGCTTTAGACATGCGCCCCATTGGACACCAGGGTAAACACAGAAGCATCTTAAACTAACAGGCTCAAGCCTCTGTGCTTTGCTGTGGTAGTTTCCACAGGGGTCAGATATGGCAGCCATATAATATTAGCGCCATTTGATTGGCATGTTGGTCTCAGCTTTGCTTTTCTTCTCCTTGTTAGCTCCCAATTTACCTTTTTGAGTGAGCATTATTTGATACAGTCTCACACTTGCACGCGCGCACACACACACAGCCTGTTCACTATGTAGAGGGTAGGGGGGCTGATATGTGCTGTACCTTTATCAATTATTTAAGCATATACTAAATCTGACTGAATTTGGACAGTGTGAAGAACTGTATCTGATGCATCTTCCACCATAAGGTCACCGTATTCTTCCCTATGCTAAGGTAATACTTCATACAGTATGTCATATAACTAAAACACACACACACACGATCTGCAGTACATTCTGACCAGTACTGTGTAGCATCATGTCATGACATGTTGCAGGCCTCACCTTGCCTCCTTTGAAGACGTGGTACCACACTGACGTCCCTCCGAAGTCGATGTGGAAGTCGGTGAAACAGCCCTTCACACTCATTAAGCAGTACCTGCAACACAAGAGGCATCACAGCTCAGGCAAGGACATCAGCAAACACAGAGAGCCCTTCAACATCAGCAGTCAGCTCTGTTATTGGGCATCAGTTTAGAATTATTATCACGGGCTTATGATGGTGAAATGCTTATCATGTACTGTTTCTCTAGATAGTAGCATCTGCTAAATTCATTATTCCAAGTTTAACTGACACTGTAAAGCACTAACCACTACCGGGCAATTTCTCAAGACACCTCAGAACAGGATGTCCAAATGTGCTCAGATTATCATCATGGAAATCATTTGCAAAGATTTGCCCTGGTTTGCAAAGAAATCTGATGAAATCACATTTTTAGACTAGACGTAAAGAAGGTCGTGTTTTGACTTGCAGAGCGGACTTGGGACACTTTGGAAACCCACTGAGCTCCGCCTGCTGCACCAGTGCCAGACCACAGTGAGGAGGACAAAGAAAAGTCACTGAAACTGGACACCCACGCTGTTTCAATAACGGCTGCAATCAGGAAAACAGCGATCAATGAATAAGTAATGACTGCCATCACTTTGTTACTGGATATAAAAACATGACCCGCATGCTTTTAGGAGGAGATGCACACAGAGGCATTTACAGAGCTCTTAAAGGAGAGTCATGGGACAGCTGAAGATGCCTAAATACTACTGCCAAAAGCACACACACACATCTCCCTTTTCAATAAGCACACTCGTGTTAGCAAACAGATCGACACACACCCACATCCACAGACTCGTTGAATATCACCTATGAAATTCAAACCATACAGATTCATTGAACATCACTTAGAATTATGATACATCACCTCTGATAAATAATGCAGACTCACGGTGCTAATGCTAACACACTCGGCAAACCTCCACTGAGAGAACATCACCACTTGTTGCAGGAACTGCACTAGGCTGCTTGGACACGCTGGTGCTGCTGCTGCTGAGTCCTTCAGTGACTCTCAAGTTTCAGGTATGCTATGCTCATGGTTATGAACCGATTATTGATAACAACTAATGAGACATACATGCGCAAGTGCACACACACAAACACACACGCACACTCACGCACTTGAGAAGAGTCTCAGGAAGGCCGAGGTGACATGATTCCATCTACCTGTAAGCCAGATAAGTCACCTCTCACTTCACTACTGTTCACGTCAAATCAGACACGGAGGCCTAAATACACACCCTCTCCCTCCATACAAACATACAGGACCATACCCACTAAAAACACTCATCACAGACCTAACGGGCATCCATATTCACACCAGACATGACACAGTGATGTCCCTCTGTACCCACTCACCCACAACAGCAGGAGGAAGCGTCCAGCCACTAGCCCCCCTCGTCCCATGCTACCGACCAGCTGACTGACCACAGAAAACTTCACTGACTACACTTTGCTTTCTCACTACCACCTCTCTATGTTGAGCTGCAATCAGGGCCGGGGAAGGGAGACGTGGAGAAACGGAAATCCTTTTGATTGGCTGTTTGATTGGCTCTGACTGCCTGAGATGATTTATCTCGCTGTCATTTGATTGACTGAGCTTATTCCATGAGTCTCATGCTGCAGTCTTTCATCGCCCGCTTATCTGGGTGCCTGGCAACCTCCTGAAGCTGTCATTCGGGAGCTGTGTGTGTGTGTGGGTGTGGGTGTGTGTGTGTGTGTGTGTGTGTGTGTGTGTGTGTGTGTGTGTGTGTGTGAGTGTGTGTGTGTGTATGTGTGTGTATGTGTGTGTGCGCGTGTGTGTGCGTGTGTGTGTGATATGTATATACCTGTATGCTAAATACACTCCATATTTTTCTGTTGGAAGTGCATGCATCATCCACAACATCAAACCATATCAAATGTAATAAATAGGTCGTGCACACAAAATCTATGTATGCAGCCTGGAAAGGCAAGGATCCTTTGCAAAGTTTAGCATTAGCGTAGCTGTGTGTTACATGCTCATTAACAATGTATCAGAAATCTCATAAGGAGTAGGATTCAGATAGGTCTCAGCCACCAGTCAAACAGTTGACACCCTCCACTGCCACCCCCACCCTTCCCAACGTGTACTGAGGAGCTCTTACTTCTGGACTTTGGGGTATTTCATCTCAGTGATGATGTTCGTAGACTCCATCTGCTGTTTCTTCAGGTGAGGAGGCCACATGCTATCTACCCAGTCCACGAGATCAACCTAAGGCACACACACACACACACACACACACACACACACACACACACACACACACACACACACACACACACAAACAAACACACAAACACACGTCACGGACATGGTGTGTGCGTGTCATAGATTTACCATACTACACTTTAATGTAAATTCTGTATTCCTTCTTAGAACTCAGACCCTGTGCTCTTCTCCCTCCACCCCACCCCCATGTCTACCCATCTTTACTCCTCTGGCTGCACCTCCCTATCACATCCCCACTCATTTCCACACCACTGAACTCCTCTCTCTTTTCTGTTCTCCTCTCCTCTAGGGTAATCACCATCCCCACCCCTTCACTCTTACAGAAAGTTACTCCTCTAAACGTACTCTCCCCACTTCTTCTCTCATCTCTTCCTCCCTCGCTCACCCTCCCCCTCCCTTCCTCTCTCTTTTTCCCCTCTTTCATCTCCCCTTCCTCATCTCTCCTCCCATCTCTCCTCCTCCTCCTCACCACTGTGGGTCGTTTGATAAGGTTCTCCAGCTTGGTGTGGCTGAACTCCAGGCTAATGACGTTGAAGAGTTTGTCTCGCTCCTCCTCTGGCATCTCATAGTAGCGCACAAACTGAGCCATGCTCATCTCGGTCCCCTTCTGAGTGCTCACGTCCATCACATCCAGAGCACGCCGACTGCCTACAGGTGAACACACACACACACACACACACACACACACACACACATTGAGACAGATACACAGTAGCTGCTCAGTAAACACATAAGAAAACTTCTAGTACACAACACCAGAGGGCAGCATGACAATATCCAAGCCCCAGCCCAAGTAACGTGCTCACATCACCAGTGCTTAGCCTACACTCAGAGCAGCCAGAGCTGAATCAAAACCTTGAAGCAGAGGGTCTCAGTTTGCCCAGCAGACAGCCTCACAAGCCAAGCAACCAAGTGTACTCTGATTTTAACTGTACAGTCTGAGAAACACTTCAAAACACAAAATATAACTTGGAAGAATTTAACTTATTGTTTATTGTTTTTTTGTTTTTTTAATATCTCATTGTATGGATCTTTTTAGATTTCTGAATTAGATGGAGCCCCAAGTGGAGGCACAGACATCACTGATCATCATGATCCAGCACCAGGAAACAGAGTACACGTTCTCATCCTACAACAGGCATCTCTGCCTAGATATCAGTCAATTCATTCCAGCTCCAGCAAACCTGTAAAATAACCTGGGGTTTCCACTTGAGATAAAAACTTTTATCTGACATCATTACTAATATCTAAATCTCAATTTAGAGACAGGGTGCACCATTACTGGCCATGGGTAGCTTTTAGTGCAGGGGAACATGACAGTGTGGGCTACAGAAACTAATCAGAGTCCCCGCAGGAAATGAGAGGGCGACATGTGACACACTTCCTGTGAAACTTTCCTGTTGTCTGTGTGTGGGAGGATAAGTGAGCGCATTTTTCTTCAGACAATAACAAATAACAAACAACAATAGATCATGCACGAAAGCCATGGTTCACACCATGATAAAAATTAAACGCTAACAGAAAAGGAATTTTACAGGCTCATAAATCTGAGTGATTGCATTCAGAAAGCATTTTTTCCTCTTCTGAAATGAGGTGGGCAACAGATAAAATTCCCCACACCTACAGACGATTTATGGCATCACAGCTGCTTTCATGTATGTGTTACTAATGATAACCAGACTGCCCCTCTGTTCTCATCACTGCTTCCTCTCAGTCCACCCACATCACATATGAGGCCATCATCAATTCCTCTCCTAATCTAATCATCTGGATGAAAATGTTCACTATTTAAACATTTTATTACTGATGACAAACCATCTTCTGTGTGTGCGCGCGTGTGTGTGTGTGTGTGTGTGTGTGTGTGTGTGTGTGTGTGTGTGTGTGTGTGTGTGTGTGTGTGTGTGTGTGTGTGTGTGTGTGATACATTTGGGCCCGCATATCTCCGTCATGGTCGCAGGTCACACAACTGCATTCCACATGGTCTGGACCAACATGCCTTCTGTCAGTGCTGTGGTTTGCAGTAGACATCTTGACCCCATGACCTATGCTCCGTTCACTAGCAGAGTCATACTGGTGTTCATCCACTCATAATATGTAGGCCGGTAGAAAACCGTTACAGAGCATGTCAACTTCACTGTAGTATTACAGATCTTAGTGTGGTTCTATTGAAATCTGTCTTAGCACTTACATGTACCCTCACAGGCTCTGTAAACAGATGATTACAGAGCATATCTATGTCAAAGGCCCATATCTGTTGAGAGTTTAGCTGCTGTCTGAGATGTTCTCACCCTTCCATTAATGGAACAAACATGGAAGTTAATTTAACTGCACCTCTTATAGAGACAACCCAGACCTCTTTAAAATCATTCAGACCCATGTGTCTAAGCATGTATGCATCCTGTTAAGATTCACCAATAGATCCTAAAGAGATGTGTGGTTATTCAACAAAGGAAAGCATGGTGGCGAACAACGAAGAAATGTAAACTTACCGACCAAAGCTTTAATTTCACTGACAGTAAAGTCTGGATCAGGCATTCTGTATAGAGGGGGTAAAGTAATTTGATAGAGACAATATTCAGATACAAGCAATGTTCCATTATTGCATTTGACACTGTATGTGTGGCAGGTAGGCCTACTTTCTTACCTGATGCCTAGTCCATCTTTGACTTCAAAAATTAAGGGTGTTCTGAGTGCTTCTCGTTGAACATATTCATAGGTAAAATCTACAAAACACCATGCAAATTGTTTTTAAAACAGAATAAGAGCTGACAAAGCAATTTAACTGAATGCTGTTTTTGTGAATTTGTAGGCTACTCTTAAGAACGTTACACATTCCATTCAATTTGGAATCAAACAGGGATTTGGTCTACCGACATCACACTTGAAAACATGATTTTGCTCAAGACTAGGACCCAAACCAAACCCTAGGATCCAAATCACAGAGCATGTACAGGCTACCTTTTCCATCCATGCGTTGTACAAAGTTGGAATTGTACGACTTGCTCTCAAGTTTTTCTTCCAAGCTGAAACCTCTGACATTCGCAATTTCCTCCACATCGGAGAAATCCTCATTCTCGTCATACATTCTCCGGCAGATGGAGCGCTGTGGACGGACAAAAGTGATGGTGAGGTTGTTTAAATTAAACAGTTTACCTCACAGTTCTGCGACTTTTTGTGTTTGAACACAGCGCAGGGGGGCTGAATTAATTACCATACTATATTATCAGCTTGCACCAGCTGTCCAATTTTGCAGGTGCAGTTCTTTGACAAATGTGATTTCACATGCTCATTTTCATCACAGAGAAATACTGTCATATCCTTAATTAGGCTACTGTCAAAAACGACGTCGATATTTTACCAATCATCAGCGTATTACAGTTAAAGATGAAGGTCATATCACAATATTGCAGCTAGGGCAGGTCAGATTAGACCAATACTGCCAGTAGCATTAAGCTGGTAAACATCATCGCCGTGTAGGCTATCGTTGGCACTACAGTGCAAAGCATAACATTCCCAAACAAATAGCGCGAGGAGTGAAGTCCTCGAACAACAAACAAATGGTGCACAGTATGTTATAAAGGAATCTGGTACCAACAATACAGATTTACCCTACACAATGTGTTGTTCAAATGCTATCAATAAAAGGGCGAAGCTACACACCAGTTTGCGTCCTCTGTCTGCGCACGCTTCCATGTCTCGGCCCGTTGCGTTCAGACCTTCACTTGGTCAAAATGCCACATTTAAAGTTGCCAGCAGTTTGCTTTCCGAATCAAAACTAAGGGGAACCATTTTCGTGTACTGGCAGATGACGTCACGGCCCAGAATCAAAACATTGTTGTTTAACGTAGTGCGTCATGTTTATTCACAAATTCAACCCCAAAACCAGTCGCACTTCGCGCCATCAGCGGTATGAAATGTCACGCTGGGGACATTTCCCCGAGTAAACGTTTTTTTTAAACCGATATATTGTCTTGTTTTTCCCTCTCCTTGTGTCACGAGTCTGCAGCGTCCTGCACGCACGCGCTGATGCTTGTGTGATGGTTGATCACAGATGGGCTAAAGACGCTTTACTCTTAAAGTGACGCTTATGACATATAATTTAAACGTTACATATTACATGGTACACACAGCATACTGACATATCTAGGCAACTAAGTGATGCAGCTGTTTTATTCCTTTTATGACACAAATGGTTCAGTCTTTTTTAGGTGGTAAAATTATTATGTCCATTAGGCTATAACATTTCATGAACAAGTTTGCTGTTGTAGATTGACTCGACACGTGAATTCAGCCCTTGTCAGAAAAATGGTAAGACACAGAAATCTTTAAAAAATCGTGGGAAACTTCAGCTTATGCTTACGTTCTATGATGACTTTAAGTGTGTCTATCGTGCATGATTTATAATGGGCAGTTGTATTCACTCTGTAATGGTACATTCGCGTTACATAAATGAATGCGAGTGGTGTAGGCTCTAGATGCAGCCACTAGGTGGGAGAATTGACTGCGGAAGTGTTTTTCACTTTCGCATGGAATGTTGGGTAATTTAAGGTGCAGGTTTTTCAGTCAGTTTCGAGTATGTTTATTCACCCTGGGTGCCAGCGATGGTGAGGGAAGCGCTATCCGTATCGTAAAATGACCATGTATTGTCAGGGATGCAAACCTCATGAATGTTAAAACTTACGTATTATTTGCAAAACCTATAGCCTATACCTAAGGTTATAGAATATTTAAAATTTTGTAACTTATCTCTTCACTCACAATGAACGAACGGAACGAGCACTCACTGCAGGCATTGTCTTGGAGGAAGCTGTACTTGAGTAGAGCTAAACTCAAGGCATCGAGTAGAACCTCAGCCCTTCTGTCAGGGTTCGCTATGGTGAGTGATTCAAGACCAAAGTCCCTTGGTCAATGACTATATGCTACGTGTCTGAGGAATCTTCATGGCAATGTTTATAAAATGTAATTTTATTTTTCAACTTCATCAGGCAATTTGCTTTGTCAACTTTACTGCACGTGGTAACGATAGTATTCATTCTACACAAGCCGTTGGTCTCCGAACCCTGTCAGTCTTGCATAGTACGCGTTCAGGAAACGAAAATGACTGCACTAAAAGAATAATGAGCTAAAGTCGTCAGTGACTTCGTGATAGTTTCTGATATTAACTCTTGACATTCATTCGAAGCTTATCTGGAGACCCAAGAGTGGCGCGATAACCAGCGCAGTTGCCAACACAGGGCTGTTAACTAACATGCATAATTCGACGTATATGTGTAACAACAGAACTGGCCACAGAGTAGTAGACCATAAACTCCTTTAACCATTCTCGTTTGTCTTTGGACTTTGTTCGGTGAAAAGCATTAGCTGTGATCGCTGTGGTAGCAGCTCGTGTCTAGTCACGGTTACAACGCTGTGGCGTTCCATCAGCTGAATCATGCGGAAGGTGTCTCTCCAGTTTAGCACCCAGTCCGTATAGCTACTGCGTTTCTTAAATCCGCATGCTCCTGGTTGGGTAGTGAGGCGTGAGTTTGGGAGGGAGTGTGTTGGTAGTAACCAGTATTTGTGCCATCCAGGTGGCAATGGTGGAAGTCCAGCTTGACAACTCCTATGACTACCATCCTGGCCTGCTGATCGCATTCAGTGCCTGCACCACTGTTCTGGTAGCTGTTCACCTGTTTGCCTTGATGGTCAGCACCTGCATTCTGCCCAACATTGAGGCCGTCAGCAACGTACACAACCTGAACTCGGTGGATGAGTCTCCTCATGAGCGGATGCACCGCCACATAGAGCTGGCCTGGGCCTTCTCCACCGTCATCGGCACGCTTCTCTTCCTGGCCGAGGTCGTCTTGCTCTGCTGGGTCAAGTTCCTGCCCGTCAAACCGAAGGGCAAGGGCACGACAGAGTACCGG
This sequence comes from Clupea harengus, assembly GCF_900700415.2. Lineage (NCBI taxonomy): Eukaryota > Metazoa > Chordata > Actinopteri > Clupeiformes > Clupeidae > Clupea > Clupea harengus. Next base: position 7,203,941 of record NC_045163.1, on the reverse strand, counting down.
AACAGCACCATCAGTGCTGGTGTGGCTGCCGCCATCACCTCCACATCCATCATGGTACCGTTCGGCGTGATCTTCATCGTCTTCGCCATCCACTTCTACCGGTCGCTGGTCAGCCACAAGACCGACCGGCAGTTCCAAGAGCTGGAGGAGCTGGAGGACCTGACGCGTCTCCAGAACGAGCTGGACCACAGAGGAGACATCTCTGCTCTCCAGTCACCCACCTCTCACTACCCTTGAGCAGGAAGAGAGCCACTGGGGACATATACCATTCCGATCATTCACTGTTTGCAAGGGCATACTGTTGCCAGTACTCATCTTGCCCGCATAGGGGGAGGGGGGTGTATAGCTGCTTTACTCAGTACAGACCAGTAACATGGTGTAAAAGAGCATGTGTTAGTTGGAGAGTTAAATTCTTACTATGAGGAAACAATTGGCTAACAAGCACAAGCCTTCACTTGTATTCATTTCTAAAACCCAGGCTATTAGTGTGAGGTAATGTGACTGGCAGCTGAAGTTGGTGGTCCACAACCCAGCATGTGAAAACATACGGGCATATTATAACATCATGCTGCCACCCTTAAATTAAAATTACATGAAGAATATGTATTCATAAAGCAGTTTCACCCAAGGCTGGGGACAATCAAACGGACCATTTAAACATGATCGACTTACATTTGGTGTACAAGTCTTAAGTTATTGTTACTACTGTTGTGACTGCTGTTGCTGACATTGACACATGCATGTTTATGCATGTACTTTACATTTTTATGTTTTATTTTTTTTGCACAAGTTGTGTAATTCTCACTTTAATGATTTATAGTGGGAGAGACAAGTTGACTGAATTATGTTATTATTTCAGAATTTCCTACAGGTTTTTGTAGCTGCTTCATATGAGTACTACATACGTATTGCCAGGAAAAGCCAGACATTTGATGCAATGTTCATGCATGACTGATGTTTTTAAAGGTATTTTATACATTCTTATTTACTCTACACACATTTCAACTCAAAGCTTTGAGGTTATGTTGGGTAGTATTAAGACCATGCTGACGGCGACTTAATTGTGGCAAATATGTGTTGATCATAGTGGTTCTGAATTTAGTTTTTTGAAGGTCTTAATTTAAAGATTTAATGCTACAAGCACTTTTTCAGCAGCAGGCATATAGTTAATTTTGTTTTTGTGAAAATGTTTGATTACTTCTCATGTAGTTATTTATATTGTTCAGCTAAATATGTAAATGTTGAAAGTTTTTTGAATGACCAAGAACTGACAATTGTATGAAGTGATTTTGTTAAATGTCCCATCACATATTGAACTGTTGTATGTTTTCAAACTGATTTTGATAAATTGGAATTTTAGTAATGATCGGTACCTTATTATGGTTTTTTACTTAACACTACATAATGCTTCAGATCTCTTGCCTAATATAAAATGTAGTAAATGTCTAGTTAAGTAGAGTGAAAACATTAATGCAACATGCATACATGTTATGTTGTTGAAGAAACCATATTTATGCAGTTGATGGTGTTTTCTCCAAGTTGTCAGAAAAATCCATACACAACCATATGGTGGGGTAAAGGCAGGATTTGATGATGATTTTCAGGATCCCATTGAGTCGTCTTCTATTAAAGAACTTTTTGCCATTATAACTGAATTCATGTCCAACAGGCGAACCTTTACGGAGAAAAATAATATTAGTGGCATTGCTTCCCAAACATACAGTTTGTCAGCATGAGTAGATGCAGAACGTTGCAGAATAACATTTTATGAAGCTGCTTATGTCCTCACCTGGGGGATTGGGTACATTGTTGGGTTTGATGCTTCTTCTCTCCCGAAATCTGACACTGTCCCATATTTAGCCAACCCATCCTCCCAGCAGCCCTCATACAACTGACCCTTGTTCAAGAAAAAGAATCTTCCAGGTCCCTGCTTCTTCCCTTGTCTCCAGCAGCCTTCGTACCTGTTCTCGTTGGCTTGAACATGGATGACACAGGACCATCACTGTTACTGATACAGTGCACAGATGTAATAGAAAGAACATATGAAGTTAGTTGTCTGTTGGTGAATTGAAGGCCATACCAAGTCGGAGCATGCCCTGTCCATGGTGTTTATCTTTCAGCCATTCACCCTCGTACACATCTCCATTGTCATAGTACATTCTGCCCCATCCACTTCTTAGTCCATCACGCCACTCTCCTTCATACCAGGAAGTCTCTCTGTAGAACTGGGTCCCAAAGCCCTGGACGACATTGGCAAGATTGAGTGTAGTTTTGATAGAAGCTCTTCAAAGGCAAACATACAAAACATTACCAAATTTGGAGTTGTTCGCACTTACATCTTTCTTATCATTTTTCCATTCACCACAGTATAGTCGTATGTAGTCATTCGTTGCAGGATTTAGCCGACTGAATGTCCCGTATCCATCCCGTTTGCCATATTTCCAATCACCGTCATAGATTACTCCAGATTTTTTCCAAACTTGGGTTCCTTTACCTTATGTGCATAAAACAATACTATGATAGTGTCTGCGTTAATGGGGAGCAAATAACAAACATTTATAGATATGGGCAATAGTAGACAGTTCAAAAGTTACCATGCTTTTTGTTTTCAAGCCACTCTCCAGTGTACTTGTCTCCGTTGACTGAATAGACACTATGCAGCAATCCACACTTCTGTGCCTTCTGTTCCCACACTTTTGCAGGGGGCACCGTTGTTTTCGGAATCTTCTTATGAGGCATTCCTTTAAAGAATAAAGACTCTGAGTCGGCAAAATTACAGTAGATGGCGTTTTCGACAATTTGTTAATTGGCTAAGATAACAACATTCATATGTGCCAGTTTAGCTTGTTAGCTATTCAGCAAGCTAGCTAGCACTTAACCATACAGCAAATAAATAGAAAACATTACCTTCTATAGGCTAAAATGGTCGACTAGTGTTAGTTCAGTGAACGACTCCTAATAGCTCAGTTCACTGTGGAATTGAACAAGGCAATCGAGATACAAATTTGCGCACTAATTTAGGTCAATGCCAAAAAAGATGTCATATTTCTAGCCTGTAATTAGCTACAGCACGCGTCCCCTGGTAACCTAGCAACACACTAGCACTGGAGTTGGTTAATGGTTATTTCGGTCATAGTCCCCAGCAATGTCCAACCTATTTTAGTAAAACGATCGATAATGCCTGAGAAATATAAAATTCACGAAAATACACAAAACTATCTATATCAAGGATGTACGATTATAAATAAATGGATTCTTGTAGGGGTAAAATGCTTCGCTGCTTACTTTAACAAAAGATGTATCACTAGCTAGCGATCCTAGGCAGGTTGCTGACTTGTAGTGCTTGATGAAAACATGTGTTGCCACTCCTAACTGCTCACCTGACGAGGTAAAGGTGAAGAACTTACTTAACTAAAGTAGCCTGCATTTTACTCTGCTGTTTTTTTAGTTTGTTTTGTTTTTTCAGAAACGTAATACATTTTTACTATGTTAAATTCGCATGTGAAGAGCACATAGTGCATATACTTTGTGTGTCTTTCATATGAAAGCTCTGTCAGTCCTATATTTTTCTTATATTATTAAGAAAGAAAGTTCATTATAATTTGGCATTATTTTACCTTTATTATCTATGCTGGAATCATTACAACTCTATCTTTCCTTGCGTCCATTGCAAGAGTACATAATGTAACAGTACCAGACACAGTTCACAGAGGTGAAACACTTATGTAACACTGTCCTCGCATTGGACACAGTTGCTGATTGTAATGGCTCAGAATTGGGTTGAGAAATTGTAGCTGGTCAACACGCATGCGCTATTGGGCAGCGTTAGGACAGCCAGTCACAGCTGTGGTCCTCGGGTGGTGTGAGAGGCAAGGAGAGCGAGGGGAAACGGGGGACGATGTCACTGGAGAGGTGTCAAACTGACTGGGAAGAAATCGACAAAGAATATCAGCAATTACAGGTGAGGATGTGGTTATGTATAACTTACGTCTTTTTGTTGAGCGCAAGAGGGCCAGGTCTTCCGATACGTTTGGAGTAACATGGGTAGCTTCAGTGCTGTTGCAGTTTGCTAGCTAGCTAGCTACAAGGTTATCATATTCCTATTGTTGGGGGACAGCCTACGACTGGTTGGCTAGTGACTTACTAGTTACCCTGTACCCAACAAACATTCCTGATGGACAAACGGGTGTTCGCCAATATTTTCCATAAAAGTACCCATACAGCTTGATAGTAACAAGGTGCAGTTGTTTGAAATTCAATTGTATCCCATTTTGTTCAGACACTCACCTATTTGACAACTGGATGGGGAACTAGCAATAGCTGTTAGCCCAGTTAGCTAGGTAGCAGTATCTGATGTAGCTAGTTTGTTATAAAGCATTTGGCTATTTAGCCTTGGTTAATAGTAAGTATGTTATAACTGTGATGGTTTAGCGACGTAATAATATATATTTCCTTTATATAGGTATATGGACCCAAATAAGGTAGACAGCTTTGCGAAGTGGGCTGTAGCCAGGTACTCTAGTTTAGCTTGTCAATGAAGGGTTAAGGTCTGTCACCGCCTCGTTGGCTTGTGTAGTCAGGTGAGCAGGTCTGATCTTGTCAGAGGGAATAAGAGGTCGCAAAAAAGAGTTGCTCTTTGCTCCAAACTATGTCTTGCTAGACTGCTTTTTGATCAAGTCAGTTAATCTAAAATATTGTTTAGATGCCTATTAGGTGAGACCTTGAAGCAACACCACGCAACAATTTGCCACTCTATGAAACATGTTTTTATAGGCACCTAGTATCTAACTAGTAACTAGATAATACTACATGATACTTTGATATCATCTTCACATTTATTCTGTTGGAAAAATGCCATGTAAAGACAGATAAACATGCGTCATTCCCATATGAACAATGTAGTTCTGCTTTCCAGGCTGGAACATCCTGAGAAAATGAAAGAAAAGCTTTCAGAATATATCTTTGCCAGCTATATCACCATTAATTAGCATGTAAGCAAGCTTTTATCAGTGCCAGTTGAGCTGATGGTGCTGTCTGCAAGGTTTTTGCATGTCTTTCAGGTAGTTAGCTCCTTACTGCTGCTTTGATGTCTATGTGTCTGCTCCTATGTCAGATGGTGTATGTTGTTGCAGGATATAAACACCTGTACCTATGTCTGCAGAATATACTGACCAATCTGTGATGGCTTCATCCTTCTCTTTTTTTTCAGGAAACTCACAAGGTGTACCGACAGAAGCTGGAAGAGCTGACCAGTCTCCAGGCAATATGCAGCAGTGCCATTAGCAAACAGAGGAAAGGCCTTAAGGACCTCAGGCACACTCTAAAGAAGTATGTGAGCTCATGCTGGGACTACTGGGTCTAGCATGTCTGTCTAACAAACCTGGAGCAAGACTGTAAATTATTTCTCAGTGCTTTTCCCCAGCTGAGCTATAGAGTCTAGCAGAACCACCACCATGGGCTCAGCTGGGGAAAAGCACTGAGAAATAATTTACAGTCTTGCTCCAGATTTGTTTGACAGACATGTTTCTGAATGTTTAACCATATATTAACTTAGGGATGAACTGGTGTTGGTGCGCTGTCCTGATGATATTATTTATGTGATTGACAGATGCGCTTTGACATCTGATGAGAAACAGTCTGAACAGATTACAGATATTCAAACGCAAATCAAAGAGAAACAGAATGTCTTCTTTGATATGGAAGCGTATTTGCCAAAGAAGAATGGGTAAGTTTATCCATGTAAAATGTATTCATGAAAACAAGGTGTGTTATCTATTTAAAGCTGTTTTTGTTGTTGTTGTTGCTGCTGACATACAATGCCTGTGTTTCTCTGACCCCTCAGGCTGTACTTAAATTTGGTCCTGGGAAATGTGAATGTAACCCTTCTCAGCAATCAGGCCAAGTAATGTCATGAGTTATTTCATATTTGACACTTTCATATTCTCTTTGAGTTCATGTCTTAAGTGCGGATGTTTTTTCATTCCCTGCTTCCCTTGGATAGGTTTGCTTATAAAGATGAATATGAGAAGTTCAAACTTTACCTGACAATTATTCTGATGTTTGGTGCCATGGCCTGTCTCTTCTTTTTCAACTATCGGTGAGCAGTTTGATTTTTTTATTATTTGAGGGTCATCCAAACTGCCAAGGATAATAACAATTGTAATTATTACAATAAGAGTGTCCACACTGACCAATGATGGGGAAAAGCCTCTCATTTTGGTTATGTCTTCAATGTTTTGCCATTAATGTGATTAACATTCGATGGATTCTGATGGGTTGTCAGTGTTTCTATCGTTCACACAGTCACTTTTAAAGTAATGCCCAACGATATCATTTTTCATGTCGTTGTAGTGTGCGGTGCGGACGTTATCAGCTAGAGCGATATTTAAAATTGTGATAATTACTGTTATCTTTATCCACAGAGTTTGTTTATACCAAAAAGTTGATCATGCAGACTGTTTGCAATTACACATTCATAAAACATGATTTTCTTTTTTTCCCCCAAGTGTCACAGATGAAATCTTCAATTTTTTACTTGTTTGGTATTATTGCACACTGACGATAAGAGAGAGTGTTCTGATCAGTAATGGGTCACGGTGAGTTCAGCTCTTCTCAGACACTGCTGCTCATATGTGTGTGCGCTGTTGAGTAACCAATACTCCAGCTATGTGTTATTGGCTTTGATATACTGTATGTCTGACGTCTGTTCTTTGTTACGGCATTTACTCACATCTATATGAAATTACCACCACTGATCAATGTACCAGTTGGTACAATGTTGGACCAGTTTCTGTAGTTTTAACTCTTTCAATGAAGATGTTTAAAGTTTATAATGTGCTGTACTAGTGTGCTTTTCTTGTGTCATATCGGTATGAAAGCTTATGTGTGGTTTGTATGTTTTTCAGAATTAAAGGATGGTGGGTTTTACATCATTATGTGTCTACCTTCCTCTCCGGGGTCATGTTGACCTGGTAAGGAGCCATGTTTTCACCCCTCCGCCTTAGCACTCCTTTACTCTCAGGCAGTCCAGTCACAGAGTAGTCGTCTGCCCACTGCAGTGTCTTCCTGTGGTCACACTGTTACTGTCAGTTAGTCTGTTCAGAAAGTAGTCATTTATGCACAACAGTGTTTCCAGTGTCTGTAAGAGCTGTGTGTTCATAGAGCAGTCACACATGCCATGTTTTTTTGCCAGTTAATGTCTGTCATGCGTGATCATTTACACACAACAGTGTTTCCCTGGCAGTGCTTGACACCTGGGTAGATGAGAGATCATCACTCAGAGTGAGTTAACTAACTAACTAACTAACTAACTAACTGACTGCATCTGTTTTCCAGGCCAGAGGGATCAATGTATCAGATGTTCAGAAGTCAGTTCCTGGCTTTCTCCATCTATCAGAGTAAGTCTGTCCAGTTACCATAGTAATTCGGTCTGGTTTCCACAGAAAGTCTGTCCATTTACCAGACTTCGAGTGACTTTATCATAGGTATAGGTAATCGTTTCAACAATAAGTCACGTAGTAATTGATTGTTGTTTGTGCTTCAGGTTTTTTACAGTTCCTTCAGTACTATTACCAGAGTGGCTGTCTGTACAGGCTGCGTGCTTTGGGGGAGAGGAACCAGCTGGACCTGACAGTGGGTAAGATGAGAGAAGAGAGCCTTTGGGTTTGGCTGTGTCTGTTTTCTGCGTGTGTGTGTGTCATGTTTTGTCAGTTGACATGCACCCTCCTCCTAACCCTCTTGCCAGGGCCCCAGAGTCAGGGGTCCCAGAGGCAAGCAGGGGAGACCTGCAGAGTTAAGGGCCTCAGAGGCATGAATGGGAAAACTGACTTGGTTCACCCACACATTGTGCACGGCCATTACTCCCTTAATCCTCACAGTATTGTGGAATGCCATGGAAGACGGATGCTTATCCACTCACACACACATCTGCATTGACTGGCAAATGACTACCGATGTGCCCGGTTTACACACAAACGCACAGAGTCTAAATGTGTGTAGTACATAGGATATTACAATGTCTATAAATAAAAAATTGAATGTAAATAAATACTCTATTGTGTACTAGGTGAGAGGTTGTCAGGTTTTCCCTGAAAAATAGATGCCATTGACAACTCAGTTAGTTTTAGCCTCTTCCACGGCATTATAGCTGGTAAACAACACAGTTTTTTTAGTTTGTTTATTTTAGTTGTGTTATTGTTTGTGTTATTGTTTTTTTTTTTTTTTTTTTTCTCGTCTCCCCAGAGGGCTTCCAGTCGTGGATGTGGAGAGGACTCACCTTCCTGCTCCCTGTCCTCTTCTTTGGCCATGTGAGTCTTTGCTGCTACCGGCAGACATGGGGGGCCCTCACAGCAGACTCTTCTCTCAAGTTCAGCACTCACACTGGGCCTTCAGTAGCCTTAGGAAGAGTCTGACAATCACACTGGGCCTTCAGTAGCCTTAGGAAGAGTCTGACAATCACACTGGGCCTTCAGTAGCCTTAGGAAGAGTGAGGCCGTTTGAAGCAGGAGCCGTTCTTACATGACTAGAGACATCAGGGTAGTGGTTTGAAGCAGGAGCCGTTCTTACATGACTAGAGACATCAGGGTAGTGGTTTTAACATGTAAGATCAGCTAGTGCTTCAGAGTCAGTGGGGTCGCTGCTTGAAGCAGGAGCTGCTCTTACATGTTTAGTGTCAGTGGGGTGCCTCCTCTTGATCCGGTAGCTGCAGGGAGGCCGGATGCTCTCTATGTCTTTATTGGAGGCTGAGAGCCCAGAGCAGAATTAGGCTGAGGAGTTCACATGAACACAGAGAACAAAATCAGCAGAGACTCTCTAACATCAGGACATTCCACCAATAAACTCCAGTCAAGCAACCAACCTCCGCGACGGGGAAGATCGGTACAGGGTGTGTGGGAGGATCTCAGTTAGATTTACGTCTTCATGAACTGTTTACTGAGCTGTGGAGTGTGTGTGGGGGGGGGGTTCCTACTCATAATGGCCGCAGAGAAATAACTCTGAGGCGGATCTTTTCTCTCTTCATCTGTTCATTAGTTCTGGCAGTTGTACAACGCAATTACCCTGTTTAAGCTGGCGCACCATGAGGACTGCAAGGAGTGGCAGGTATGGGTGGACGATCTGATTGGATTTGATTTGTGCACCGAACAGACAGCTTGACATTTCCCATGGCACTCTCACAGCCACTCATACTCAGTGTGTGTGTCTGTGTGTCTGTGTCTGCAGGTGTTCATGCTGGGGCTGACGTTTCTTGTCCTGTTCCTGGGGAACTTTCTCACGACGCTCAAAGTAGTCCACCAGAAGATCCAGAAGAACAAAGAGAAGCTGCAGAAGGCAGACTGAAAGGGAGCATGTGTGGGGGCTGAAGATGACCACCAGGAGGCGAAGTGGCCAGTACTAGGATGGAGAGCGGTCATGGCACCCTAACGCACACAATTCAGAAAGTGGGGTGGGGGGTGGGGGGCATAAAAGGGGTGTGTGGGAAGGTGTAAGGGGTGTGTGGGAGTCTACAGGTCTCAAGCCAGCTGTGGTCACCTGTGGTTTATTCTCTTTTTGTTTCTCCTTAGTTCTGTTTGCTCGCTCACATGCAATGAAAACACTAAGCGGGTCGGTCCTGGGTAGAGGCAAACGGTGTTGTCAGGGTGCAACCCGGTTCCGAGGGGAATCTGAACAACTTAATGCACACTTGCAGGAGTTTGTGTTCTTTTTTGTTTGTTTGTTTGTTTGTTTGTTTTCCGTATTGCGCATGAACATTATATGGGAGCCTCACATCTCAACTCAACTCAAGGGAAGAAGAAGAAGAAGAAGATGATGATGATTATGATTGCTGCTGACTGGAGCCACAGTAGGAGGAGAAAGGATACTAGATCCTCCGAAGGGAGAGGTCCATGCTGAACGACTCATTTCGTCACACTGCTAGCTACTAGTGAGGGGTCTGTCTCTGCTCCTCTCAGTACTGTCTTTTCCTGTCAACCTCTTTTTCTTTTATCTGTAAGAGTGTTTTTTTTGTTCCCCCCACACACACAGACATAGCTCCCTCATTCTGTGCTGTTCATGAAATGTTCCAGAGTAAGCAAGGGATTGGCTCAGAGTGTTAATTTACCCTCATTGCTTTGGTGAAGATTTTGACGGCACCAGTAACCCCTTAAAACACTAACAGAATACATTTGCCGTATCTGTGCACTGCTGGGGGTTCATCCATTACCACTAGGTCAAAACAGTATTATGCAGATCTCCCTGATCCTCCTTTGTTAGTAGTGAACTATTGTCTGTTCCTCTGTCACTGTTTAATCTCTGGTATGGCCATGGATGCTTCCCCTCCTCTAACGGAAATGCAAAATTGATTGAGTAAAATTGTCCTTCCAGGCTGAAAGATGGAAGTCTGTCGATTTGCTGTAATCATGTACTGTGAAGCCATGTTTGCTGCTAGCACAGCTGCTGTGATGGTTTAGGACTTCTGGAGTTGAATGCAAATTACATTGTAATTTCAAACAATGATTATTGGCTATATATAAATAGTTATGATGGTACTGGACAAAATTATGATAATTTGACGGGGCTGCAGCCCGTCGTCAGTCCAGATGGGCATTTCAGAGTGGCATGCTTGCCTGTTGCCTCAGAGCAAGCTTCCCTCTCAGACATCAATGCGGGCGTCCTGATGATGTGAAAAGAAATAAGTAGGTCACTGAATATGTTTCATAAAAACTGTCTTCAAAAGATGGTTTATTTTGTTTTGTTTTTTGGTTGCTTGGGTGTCAGGTGCTTACGCATGATATGAATAGAAGCAAGAAGTGACATGTAGTGATATCATTATCATTACCCACAACATGCTCTACTTCGGCTTGTGTGTGTGTGTCTGTGCGGTCACTGCCATTGTCTTCAGGCCTTCAGCTTTCCCCAGTAAAGACTGCAATCTGTGCCTACAACCCAAGCCTAGAAACTGGAACTGAATGCAGGGTGAAAGATGTTTATTTGTTTTTCAGGTCTCCTTGCATTCACACATTCACTGTACATTGCTGGACATCAGAATAAAGCCGTTTGGATCAGAGACTTGTGTAATGGCTTTGCTTTAGCCGTCCCATGACCAGCACCTCATGCTGGAAGTGTTGACTCATGTTAGGCCACTAGGTGGCACTCATGCAGGGCTCATTAACGCAGGCCACTGCGTACGTCACCAGTACTACAAATGAGATTGCAGTTCTCAGCTCACAGATTTCCAAAGACTTTTTCCAAACAGGGATGGTGTTTGCATGCTATTCATTAAAGCCACATCTTTAGACACCATAGAAGATCTTCTGAACAGAATGTCTCGAGTTTTACAATTGTACTGTATTGGTGAATACACAAGCTGTGGTTTTGTGCTTCTCAGCCTGAGGCTCTTATAGGAATCAGCCAGGGGAGTGTAATCCTCTTTGATGTTTGGGACGTACTCTTCCTGAGCAGTGAAGCCATGCTGAAGACTGGATAAAGAAGCCGTGTCTGTCATTCAGGATTTACCAGTGGTTTGTAATGCAGTTTCTGAATGTTAGGAAAGCCTCAGCAGTGGTAACACAATCCCCTATTTTACTGTATGTCACTCATATTTCAATGTGTTTGTGCTATGCAGTTGCAATAACTCCCTGCAATTAACTGGATTTTAGCATTAATGAATCGTTAAGTGTCGAATTATCCCCAATCTAAATACCCACTTTAAACATCACCTAAACTCAAGCTAAAGGTAAGACATGTTGAGCCACTCACTCAAAACATTCCATGATTCCATTATTTTAACTTTTAATTTGAAGGTTTTTATTCATTTTATTTTTGTTTTGATTTGATGGACCAAAATTATTTCTGTTTTAATCATTTTCCAATCGAAATGGATGGAAAATGATTAAAACAGAAATAATTTTGGTCCATCAAATCAAAACAAAAATAAAATGAATAAAAACCTTCAAATTAAAAGTTAAAATAATGGAATCATGGAATGTTTTGAGTGAGTGGCTCAACATGTCTTACCTTTAGCTTGAGTTTAGGTTTCAGATCCTGCTATTTCAACATAAACTGTTCATGACATTCTTATTGTTAATTTACCCGGGAAGTGAAACCCTTACTACAGGCTAGTGATGCTACTCTACCAGAAAAACCTGAGTCTGAATGCCAGGAAGCAAAAGCAGTGTGTGACCAGCATGTTATTTTGTGTGTTTGAGTGTGTACTCAGTGTCTTAGCTGGATGTGAAGGATATGTGTAAGCACTGAATTTGACCTCTGCCACTGTGACCAGCCTTGATTAGTGTTTGATACCCTCACCACAATCATTATTAGTACATTTTCCCCAATATTCGATTACATATTATATATAGCCTTGCATGTTTGCTCTGTAAATGTGGCATGTTGTCCAGTAGGAGGCAATATAACTGCATTTACCAGCTTCACACTCCTCCACGGCTGATTTCTGGGTAAGGGTGGTGGTCAACTAGAATAGCAACAGCAAAATACTTCTCAGTGCCCTCCACGCGCTCTTTCATTCTTTAAAGACATGGCATAAAAGACGTGTGGTGTACACGCCAAGTACTGCTTTGGGCTGTGTGTAAGTGTACAACCAATGCTGTCACGTTAATCATTCCACAGTGTCGCACACCAAACACCCAGTCAATTCCACCTGCACTATTATGTGACGTGTGGCAATGAACCGTAAAGTATGTTGCTATTAAAGCTGTAAACCAGTTTGGCGCCCTACATAATCTGTTAACTTGATCCTTCGGGTGTACAAAAATCCTTTTATTATCAAAACAAAAAATAAGCATTCAATTCGCTGTGAACCGTGGGTTGTGCAAAAGAAGATAATCAAGTTAACCCTCCTATTATGTTTGGGGTCAATTTGACCCCATTCAATGTTTAACGTCTCTAAATAAATGTTTGACATAATTTGTTTTGCTTCATATTTAATGACTTTTCCTAATTTAATGGGGACAACTGGGTAAACACAAAATTAACATGATGATATGTTTTCAATGTCCTGTACACATACTTTACGCATAGGTGTTGTTTGGGGTCAATTTGACCCCAGGCTGTTTTAATTGTATAAAATATATAAGAAATATAAACTTTTTTCATCACATTGTTACTTTTCTTGATAAAAGAAATAGTTTTTTATTCCAAATGTTATAGATAACAACAATATGTACTTAGAAATAATATGAAGCCATAAAAACACCATAAGGATATCTCTTTCCAATTTTAGGTCAATCAGTGAGATTTTATGGGGATCTGCATATTTCTCCATAGTCGCGTAACATGTATTCTGGATGTATAAAGGGAGTGGGTGGGGATATTGTTTTAATTTTAAGGGCTATTTAGGTAGTCAACAAACAAACCTTAAGTACCTGACACATAAACTTGGGTAAAAAAAAATAATTATAATAATTTTTTGGAGGTTTAAATTGCTGGGGTCAAATTGACCCCAAGCATAATAGATGTGGGTGAAATTTGAACATAATAGGAGGGTTAAGAGATAAGAAATGGTCTTCCAAGGCACAGTTCCTATGATTCATGTACCTATCACTTTTAACTGCCAACAGTTTGACAGATGTTTGACCCTACAGAGAACCCGACCCATCAGTGTAATGAGTCTTGTACAGTAACTTTCCCACACCAGTCTCTGGTACTAGCAGCTTAAACATCTGACCCAGCAGATACCCCAGAGTTCCCATGTGGCTGGTGAAGGCTCCATCTCTGTGTTTGCATCATCTTCACCACTCCTCTTCCTCGCTATCTGTTTTAAGGTCTTCTGTGAGGGTGAAAGGCTGGGCAGCTCAACAGTCTGAGGTCTGAGAACAGAGAAGTGACCTTCTCCTGCACTTACATTCGATTCATACTTACAACCACAAAAAGCCTGAACATCTCAATATCAAAACACTATAGGACCTCAGAGTTTTACAACACTACAGGGCACCATGGAAATGGCAACATTTTCTCTTATACAAAATCCTGAGAGACATATATATCAAAATATACTCTACAAAATAAGCTATGTAAGTACTTATGGCACGCAATGTGTCAACAGGCACATGAATGCATTTGACTGTGCCTCGTCAAACGTTGAGCTCTTGCCATGAGAACATGTCCTTTGGTTCTCTTTATGGTTCTGCATTACTCTGCAGTCATAGGATGGAACATATTTTCTTCTTCCTCTGCTTGTTCTTGCGGCGGGCAGCCAGCGCTCTCTTGGTGGCCTCCCGGAAAATGTCCTCCACGTTGTCCTGGTACTTGGCGGAGCACTCCAGATAGACGTCAGCGTGAATCTGCTGCTGCGTCTCCTGTCCCTGTACACAACAGGAGACAAACACACATTAGTCGTCTACTGGTCACAACACAAACAGTTCATGCCTCTGTCAGACTATACACACTCTTGACTTCACACACCAGTCATGCATTGGTCACTATATACATGTTTCTGCGTACACTGGTAATTCACATTAGACACATTTCTCTACCCACACTAGTAACTCATACACCAGACATTTATTACACACATACACACACGTTATGCTTTGGTCACTAAATCCTTTCATCTTACTCATGCACCAGTCTCTACACACACCGATCATCCACTGGTCACTACACACATCAGTCATTCACTATATTCACACTACATGCACAGAAAACAACACACACACCCCGGTTATGCACCAATTTAACTTAAATGTATGGAGCAGTAAAAATCCCTAAACAGTGGTCTAGCTGCTGTGAGATTATCAGGTCAGACCACCCAGTCAGACTATGACAGACTATGAGACATGGACCCTGCCCAGTGGCCTTGGTGAAAAGCACATTCAGAACACCATGTCCAGCAATTCTCTAGGCTTTCTGGGGGAAATATCTCTTACACGAGACACTCCACAAAAACTTCAGTGTGTTCCCACCACTGATAACAGATCCCCTGGCACAGATATGCGAGATGGTCCAGGCCAGATCAGAGCCAGATCAGGATCATATCAGTACCAAATCAGGGTCAGGACAAGGTCAGAGTCAGTTTCAGAGTCAGATGATTTGTAGGAGGTTGTATGGGATGTACTGTTACCTGCATGTAGGTGATTGGATCCAGTCCAGAGGCTTTGAGCCTCCTGGTTTGCTCCTTGTCTTTCCTGAGGTCCGTCTTGCATCCAATCAGGACTAGAGGAACGTCCCGGCAGAAGTGATGCACCTCAGGGTACCACTAAGAGGAAGGAAGGAACCACAAACTGTCTGTACTGTCTCTACTACCTTGGAAATGTTACGGGACATCATTGTCCATTGTACAAAAATACAGATTAAAACCATCAGTTTGAACAATTAATCAACCATTCAAAACGCTTATATTATTAATATAATTAACAACAATATTTATGCTTTGCGATTAGTCTTCATGCAGTTGACTAATTAAATGTAAAGTAATCACTGAAGAATAGCTTTATGTTGTATTACCATGTGTGTGTGTGTGTCTTCCGGAAGAGATGCTGGTATATCAGTATAAAACAGGCATCCCTTCAGCAACAGCAGCCCCGCAGATACAAACTAACTGCCAATTGCTCCTGACTCAGCACCGATCCACTGATTATGGACACTTCCCTTAGCACTGGCTGTTTTCTGGAAGTGAATGTTTTCTTTTTCTCCACGGCGGATTGTGTGTGTCTGTGTGTGTGTGTGTGTGTGTGTTTATGTTTATGTTTATTAAGGATCCCCATTAGTCTACACCGTAGTGGAGACTATTCTTCCTCGGTGTGTGTTTTAGGTGTGCCCTGGACGCTCATTTTCCGTGAGACTGAATGTGTGTTTCAGGCCTGAGTGTGCCCATTGTCTTTGAAGGTGTGTGTGTGTGTGTGTGTGTGTGTGTGTGTGTGTGTGTGTGTGTGTATATGTGTGTGTGTGTGCATGTGTACATATACACATATGTGTGTGTGTGTGTGTGTGTGTGTGTGTGTGTGTGTGTGTGTGAGAGAGAAAGAGACAGAGAGTGTGTGTGTCTCTGTGAGTTAACAGTGTTCTGGGCGTGAGTGTGTTCATTTTATCTGAGACTGACCGTGTGCATTCCTGCTCTCTGACCCGTGACTACTTAATGGAGGGATGACTCCCACATGCTGGTCATGGTGAGACACACAACTGCCCTGTTGTCCCTGTCTATTCTCAGGACTCAGGCTCAGGACTCAGGCTCACCCAGAGAGGGATGAGGGGAGTCTGTGACAGGTCTGATAGAGAAATCTTACTGCAACTGTCTATCACACAAGAGCTTGTGAGATTCATTCACACTGATCATTCAATGTCACAATCTTGAGTCAAGAGCGGTACATTATCTCGGAATAGATTGTCCAAGGTCTCTCTCTCCCCTTCACAGACACACACACACACACACACACACACACACAGACTCTCTCTCTCTTTCCATCTTTCTATCTCTCTGTAATTGGGTACAAGGTGAATATCTCTGCATATCATGTATCAGCTGTCATATTCCATAAGTTTACCTTAATTAAGACATTGTCAAAACTGGTTGGGTTCATCACATCATAACACACCAGCACCATATCTGCATTCTGATAGGACAGAGGCCTCAAGCGATCATAGTCTTCTTGGCCTGCAAGAGAGAGAGCACATGCAGGTTAACAGGATGTCCAAGAAATACATTCATGCATAGTCAAATAAGGACTGACATCATGGTTTTGTCATTACATTTATGTCATTTTCAGCCAACTGGAGTTTCTTTCAACATAAAAATTCTAACTGAAAATATAATTTAAAAAATGCAATGACACAATTTAAAACACCATGGCAGTCGCTGCTGTGGCATGTATTCACACTGATCTTATCTCTGCTTAAACTGTCATGTGTTTACATTCCAGACCACACTCCCCGACCTCAGCTCCACCTAGTGTACCTGACAATATGAGGAATTTAATTGTGAGGCAAACATGTTATTGATGTCTATGAATGCTTCCTTGGCTTCCAAAGAAAGCCAGCTTCAGGGCTGCCCTGACCTTCAGTTTGGCATGACATGCATTGCTATCAGCAGGTAACATAATGGTGTGAAACAGCCTGGAAAAGTATGAGCCTGATGTCAAACATAGGAGACTAAGTAACCATGCATTTAGATGTGGCACAGTGTGTGTGTGTGCGTTCATGTGCGTGCAAGTGTGTGTGTGTGTGTGTGTGTGTATGCGTGTGCGTTCATGTGCGTGTGGAGGGTGTGGCTGTCTGGTGCAATCCATCCGGTGCCTGTGACCATGTTAGATCCATCTGCACTCCTGACGAGTGAGCAAAGAATATTTCAGAACATAGACATGCAAGAGACAGTGCATCAAACCACATCCTGTTCATACTTCCTCTTCCTGTGTAGCAGTGAGGCTTCTGACTTCAGTGACACACAGATAAGCTTGAGTTTGTGAGGATGGTGCGCGAACAGTGTGGGGTCAAGTTCTCAGAAAAGCCGAACAGCCCGTCAAGACAGTCCCCAAATGTGACACTAGGGGGTAGGGCTGAACGATTTGGGAAAATAATCTAATTGCGATTTTTTTACCAAAATATTGCGATTGCGATTTAATATGCGATTTTTTTTATGTATCCTCTTTTTTTCCCAACAAAACAAAATGAATGATTTAAATATGACCAACACAATATTAGATACATTTAGTGTAAAATATTCTTTCCCACATTTTACATTTTTATTTAACTGCTCATTACAGAAACAAGAACAACAAATAGGTGGCGTTGCCACTGTGCATTTAAGTAATTTAAAAAATGTAATTTTAAGTATAAACACTAGGCATGCACTTTTTAAACACTGTGCAAAATGTACCATCTTTAAAAAAAAAATAAAAAAAAAACATTTTTTTTTTTTTTTTTTTTAGACCACGTTTTTTAATCGCTAACGTTGCGGTTAGAAAATCGCGTTCTATCATATCGCGATTAAATCGCAAATGCAATTAATCGTTCAGCCCTACTAGGGGGTAGGACTCCGGCTGACTAATATGCATGAGTTTTTACGATTATTCTCTCTCACATGCTAAAGCAGCTTCCTTGATATGTGATATCAAATTCTGATTGAAGGTGACTGGAAAGAGACTTATGTAATGTATTTTGTATCACACCACAAAATGCGGAAGGCCACTGTAGAAATATTTTCCCTCTGATAGAGGTCCCACCTAAATATTCATATCTACAACTTCCTCTTTTAGAATGAGGTTGTGAGGGATATTTTTTCTTGCTTATCTTTTCAGCCTTCAAACGTTACTCTGTGAGTGACTAAACAAAGTCAAAGCAAAACATGACCATAAATATGGTTGACATTCTGGTCAGCAGCACAAGGCCTTGTTTTAAAAATGCTTTTCAGTGATGCCTGCCCACCAAATCCTGCAAGAGCAGCGTTCTCACCACAGAAGTTTTACACTTTTTGTTAGGCTAAACGAGCTGAAGAATTGATTTCAGCAGACTTTACAATTATTCATACTAGTAAACTAATGTATTAAAAGCAAACATCCTGTGTCATTGTACAGGTGCGTATGTAAAACTAAACCAGTGATGTCAATTGAAGGTTGAAGGTCCTGGGGGACCTTTGTTTGGTTAGAACAACACATCATTGATTTATTGATTGACATTCCTGACTTTCAACAGAGCCTTAGTTCCAGTCTGCTTAATAGAGGCCAGAGAGGTGAAATTCCCCAGTGACCTCCGCTTATCCACCCTCTCCTGACCAAAGTCTGCAGGACCTGGCATTGTGGCGGGTATCAAGCCTGACTGGGACATCACCAGTGGACCCCACGCCCAGTGCACACTCTGAATGCCAGCCAAATGTTTAATATCTGAGGCATGGATCACACAAAGGCAGGCTGAGGTGTGTCGAGAGACGGGTCGGCCGGCACACCTACCTGCCGTGTCGTACAGGTTGAGCTGAATCTCCTTCCCACCGAGAGACACTGTGGTGACATACTTCTCAAACACAGATGGGGCATATTTCTGAGAGAAAATAGATATTAACAGGATTTTACTCCATTAGATTCTTAAAATACACTTAAATAAATGCAGTGAAAGACACTTTAGAAACATGAAATATTCTAGGCCATCCTGTCTCCATATGCAACTTCTTTGTTTGACACAACCGCATTTCTATTCAAATGATACCACACCTATTATGTTCCACTTAGCCCTGTCAGGGGTCATAATGAAGAATGTATTGTGTACAGGAACAAAGGATAGTTGAACTTTACAGGAACTACAACTTCATAGGGTGTAAAAGGAGAACATGAAATAGGGTCAAATATGCACTGAAAAGTGTGAGGATAACATCCTGTCTTAGAGTGTTAGACAAATAAGCTAGAAAGTAATTGTAAAGCAGGTTTCATGAATGAGCAACTCTAATTAATTGTAAAATAAATTGATTGATGGTTGTAAGTCCAAATCAAATATTTATACCATTTCAGAAAACAAATATATGGGAAGTATCATGGGCTCATCATTTGAATACATTTGCACAACACACTGCAATAATAGTTCCTTCCTTGGTCTCTGCTGACTTCATGATAAAATGAATAAAGACCTGGACCCAGCCTGAATCCGAAATGACAGTTTTGTCATCGCTTCTTCTGTCTGTGGTATGTGTGGTGTAGAAGCCTTAGATTAGTTCATCACCTTCTCCTAAGGCCAGTATGATAATTTACCTCATGGAGATCAGAGTGGAGACATTACTGGTAATAGCCGTGGCTATTGTGTCTGAACCCTCCTTACCTCTGGGAAGTTTCCTTTGGCGTAGACCATGAGCAGGGAGGTCTTTCCGCAGCCCCCGTCCCCCACAATCACGATCTTCAGCTCGTGCCCCTTGGCGGAGGTGCCGTTGGTCACCACCGACCCATTATGTGTCATAGTCACCCCCCCACAGGTGAAATTCCTGTTCCCAGCGTGTGACCAGATCAGCCCAGCTTTCTAACTGCTGCTCAGTCTAGCGCTACAGCATGTCCCTGATGGAGCCCTTTTAGCACGTCAACCAGCGCACGAAGTCTGGGCATGTCTGGTGTAGGTAAGCGCCCGACACCGTTTTCACCCCGCCTCACCTCTGCCTCTCACCACGCGCGTAGCTCCCAGTGAGAGTAGAGCGCTAGCTGACGTAGGTCTCTGCCACTGCCTCCTCCACTTCCTCCCTCCATCTCTCTCTCTCCTGTTGTCATCTCATGAGTGTCAGAACAGGGCGGGATGAGATGGCCGACCGGCAAAACAGTGGCTTCACAGATAGACATTATTCAGACATTATCTAAATAAAGCAACTTCTTGAACTTCTGATTAGATGCTAACTGTGTTTCAATGTCTTTGTTCCACTACTCTGCATAATTACAATAAAGTTTAATTTAAAGTAAAAAGCGAGCAAAAGGTTTTCTTCACGCCCCCACCTTATCCCCACTAAATAAGAAAACCACCATTTGTAATTAGTGGTTTATTACATTGTCCCCATGTGGATTTCATTGTTCTGTATGGTTGAAGAAATGAGGCCTGAATGGGTAGCATGTTTTATACAAATACACATGAGTTGACTGGCAAAATCACTCATTCAGACTAACTAACGAATCATTACATGGGCGGGAATCATTACATGTTCGGGAAGTGTCTCGCTGGATTTATCTGAAATCCCACATACTTTGACTCTGGGCATTTTCTGAGTTAGCCACAACCATATTTTACATTGGAATTTTTTTTTTTTTTTTTTTTTTTAAAGAAGTGCAAGGACAAAAGTTTGCCAGTTACGTTTGACAAAAGGGTGCCCATCTTAGGAAAGGATTTTTTTTTCAGCACCTAACAGATAGATAATAGATAGATAGATAGATAGAGATAGATACTTTATTAATCCCGAGGGAAATTTAGGTCATCCAGTATCTTATACACTATATTACAGTATATCAATCTCAATATAACTAGTAACAAGCAACAACAACTTGTCAGTGGAACATTTCAAGAATCTCCCTTACAGTGAAGAGGAAGTCAACACACAGAATCAAATATTTTCTTAATATTTTATATTTATTAAGACATACCATCAGGCTTCACAGAGAAAAAGAAACACTGAATCGATAACCCACCCTACAAACACCGTCTTCATGCAAAACAGCGTGTTTAATCCATCAGTTACAAAATAAATAATTTCCATTAAAAAGACAGATGATACAACTTTTGTCTGCTGCCTCTGGCTCTTAACACCAAGCCAAAAATCGAACGAAAACGAAACAAAACTGGACTATGCAATATATGAAATGTCATTATTTTATCCTTGCTAAGACATGACCCATTTTCTTCATGATCCATTCAAGCTTTCAATGCCATCTAGAGGAGTCATTTTGCAAGATCAACTAACAGCGGAAAGGTATTTCCCCCCTGCGTCACTACAGGTCAAGATTAACAAGTAATAATGTTGAATGTGTAATAATAAAATAATTAAACCAACAAAACAATCCGGTGTGTAATTCGACGTGGCATATTTGAGGATCCTTAATGTAGGCTATGTTAAGGGTTTTACCTTTGACCAGTTCCAATCAGCAGTTCTAGTCTTTTCTATAGTGAATATGCACCATATAATTTCACTGTGACAATTTTGCTATAAAAAAATGTTCATTATGATCAGAGCATCTTATACTTTAGACTACTAACAACTTCGACCATCATAGCTAAGAATTCATCGCTAAGTCCCTAATGACCTGCCAATGATCAAAAGAATGCTGTTGCGCAGAACAAATTAACTGGTGACACTCTTAAAACGGTCGCGTGCCTGCTAAAGAGAGAAACTACAGCGCAGCAGGCATTACCTACAGTTTGCATGCCATTGTGTAGCAGATACATAGATGTGTATGTAAGTTGTTCACGATTACAATTACCTTAAACTGCATTTCAATCCGTAAAGCCTACCTTCTGCTGACGTTCTCAAGTGGCTTAAATATAAATAGATTTCATACAAATGCCAGTCCAGGATCTTACTTGAACCATGCTGAGATCTACAACAAAAGCAAAATAATTTCCCAGACAGCCCATGTACATTTACTGTGCCCCTGTGGTCGTTGTCAAATTATTTAGATGTAAAAATGGATCTATCCTCAGTATTCCATCTACACCAACGGAGACTAAAATGGCCGCTGTCCGCCTTGCTGTGGCTGAATGGTAACAGGGCCTTAATCGCCAGCAGCAAACCACTCACACATCTTGCCCAAGTGAACCTCGGTTTGACAAGAAGGACGACGCAAAAAAAACAATTAAACAAAACCAATACAACTTTAGAAAAAACGTGCAGAACTACTTCTGCAAAAATGTTTCTCTCAATCTTTCAATTATGCCTGTCACTAGTGCAAATAGCCTGCTACTCTCCCTGTGTTGTATACATCGACAACCTACAAATCATATAACATAATAATCAACAGGCTGTTCTAAAAACCCAACGACGTGTCGTTTTATAATACAGACTATGTGACACATCAATGTCGTTTTCAATTAACCGAGATAAATCCTGGTAATATCCCTGAATCTGTAAATAAAGGACATTCTTAGGACACAACCTATTTCGCAATCACTCAATTTTTTTTGACTATTCCATCCAAATTAAATGGCATTGTGCTCTAGTTTCAGCGGTATATCTTTACAATGATGCTTTAATTCTAAGGAACCATTTGAATGCAAGTTATTTTCCTGCACTGTATAGCAATCAAAACCCTACGATACGTAATATTAATGGAGCGTAAATAAAAGTGGTTGTATAAAAAAATACTGTAAGTTTATTATGTAAGGGGATTCAGCTATTTACTCACGATTACCGACTCAAAAGGTTGTGACTTAACACTGCAGCAATTCAATCTTGTTTCTTGACCAGACAGATCCAGTTTCCTTTTTCCTGACTGCATGCCTATGGCACAGGGCTTTTCCTGATCGACTCGCGCAGCATGTTTGCCTGCTCTACTACAGAAAAATAAGACAAAAAATACGGCATGGCCGTCAACGATTCCAACCCCCTTCTGATGGATGAGTTAAAAGCTATTCCGGTCAAATATGCCGCCTGAGCTATAAGACAAACTCGCTCATACTGTAGATCACTAGACTACAACTTCACTCAAGCGGCCTTACGACCCGCTTCAAAAGCAGAGGGAGGCAGAGACGAGTCCCTGTGCTGCATGGAGTGGGTGGAAAATGAGGAAAAGGCAGGTAAACGTGTCTGTGTGGTACTGGCACAGGTCTTAACCCAACAACACGTACACCTTCTGTTGGGTACCATAATTACAATATGACACGTTTCTAACTTTCCTTTGTGATAGTCATTGCAGTACGGTTTTGGACCATGACCTTTTGTCCCATGCAGTCGGCTAATATTCACTGGCAGCTATTATGCACCCAGGTCTGCACTGAAAAATGCAACAATGAATAAATGATGATTCTGATCATTATGGCCTTTGTGAAATACCCTTACCCTTGCTTAAGCTGTAGAGCTGAGAAACCAAGGTCAGTTTAGCAAATGTTTCACATATTTACTGCAGGCAGCACTGAACACACCGGCCCTCCCTAATCACAATGAATGAGTTCTGTTGAGCGCAAAAGAAAAAGACAAACAAGCAGCTGGTATGAACACAACGCTGTTCACAACACACTGTCTAGCTGTCTAGTAACAGTAACCAAGGGAGATCACCTGAGAGCTGTTTTACGTAACCCCCTCATGCACAAGTCTCATCCATCTGCCTCCTTTTTCCTACAAAATGGATTTTCTTGCTTGTCAGATAACAATCTTCTGTAAATGGCGAAAGCCTTGAATTACTGCACCGAATCATCTTGAAGGGAAAAGGAGAAAACACATGAGAAGCCCGAATCCCTTTGTGTTAGCTGATTGAAATGCTGCACTGTGTTCGAAATTGTTTTCCCGACCTTATATGGCTACGTGGGTGCAGTCGTCTCCAACGCATGGCACGCAGCCAGCCCCAGCTCACTACCGCTCGCCAGAATGATTTTAGATCAGCCAGCCCCCCACAACTAGCATATGCAAGAGGATTCAGCCAGCCTTGCTATGATTTCTTCTCCTGTAACGTTTTTTTTATATTACACACGAAGCCATCTCCGTCTTCATTGACTTCTGCTCTGAGTGAAAAAAGTCTGGACATAGGGGGTGAATCAGCTCTTGTTTGCGAACGTCTAATACCTCGCCCAGCAATGGCGCAGCACCATTTCCGAGCACATAATGATCTCCTTTGTGTGTGTGCGTGCGTGCGTGTGTGTAAAGAAGCCATTTTGAAACGAGAGCAGCAGAGAAGCCATTTAACGACAGTTCATATCAAAGGTCGTTTTGGACATAGGGCGACAGAGACATTTCTAGAAGATGAACTTTTACCCCTCAGTTATTTAAAATTATTTATTTACATAAACTACTCGTTCCCCACGAGGATTACAGTTATTTTAATTGCCTGTAAGTTTGAAAAACGGTGCTTTACTTCCTAATTACTTTTATATTTTCCAGACTGATTTGTAATGTGCTTTTAAAAGCAAGGTAACCTAAAATAACTAAAATAGTTAAGCCACATATGGATTTGAACCTCACATAAATGATGCTTTAGTTTAACCTTTAAAAACTAAAATAGTCAGTTGGGGAATCCATAAACTGTTACCTTAGATATGTAAAGATTCCCGTGCCAGATGCTGAACAGTTTTCCTTCTTCTAAATGAAGAGCGTTCGCATTTTACGGCTGTCCTGTCTCCAGGAAGAGGGAGATGGTTTGCATATTGTTCACTGAAACTGCTTGAAGATACTCAGCATTCTAACTCGTTGGTCAGTGAGATCTTACGTACTTTAAATAACAAATGAATTCAAGAAATAGTTAAACAGCGCTTGTTTTCTTTCTTTTTAGGAGTTGCATCCCCCACCCCTTCATAAAATGTTATAGAGGATCCGAAGATGGCAATGAAAACGTTCCTTTTCCTTCTGCGTGTAGGCCTGATGAATATATTTCATCAAAATGTTAAGGTAAATATTTTATCAGAGTTTTTTTTTAATGTACAATTTTATGTTAGAGTGTCATGTGCACCCTTAACAAAAACAACTAAGCAGAAAGAAAGATGTTGTTATGAAGCAGGAGTTCTTAAAAGAGAAAATGCCCTTGGTTCAAGGTCACCCAGCTTTACTTACATGCGATTAGAGGAAATGTCTCTGGAAGAAAAAGATACATGTCAAGATTTATTACAAAATGAATACATTTCTTTAAAACATATTTCATCAGGTTCAAGGATACCATATGCAGCTGTTATAATATAACCTGACAGGTGTGAAATGTGACTGGCAACAAATGTAGTTATGTGAAAAACATTGAAAGGGGGTTAAGGGAAGGCTATCTACAACCACATTAACCAGTCACACCAGTGATTCAGCATTTTCTGCCAGGGCCAATTGTTTCCTCCTGGCCTGCTGAAATAGGAGAAGCAATATCGCTAAGCCCTAAATGGATATTTTTAAACAAATGCATGCAACTGACTAGGACATTTGAAATGCCAGCCATTCTAATGTATCCCATCATATCAAATTATGATTTTCTAGCATAGCCTACCACATAAGACTGGCACTTTCACAATACACATTTAATGTAGCTTTCTATATTTGAAAAGTAATCACTAAAAACAACTTACTTAGCTATACTCTTACTTGGCCATGTACTGCACAATACCTTTCAAAACATTTACTGTGTTTTATACACCAATGCAAATGTAACAACAAAAAAAAACCAAACAGTTTATTCACTACAAGTCTCTTAAGAGAGAAAAATTTTGCTATAGGGGTGTGCCATGACCTAGTTAGGACAAAAAAATGGATTCCAGGAAGAGAGAAAAAAGCTTTTAAAAATGTCAAAGGGATAACATCCAACCATTTTCTTCCATCTTCTCAGATCCTGCAAACAGAAACATTGTAATATATTATGTAGTCCAACAAGAGATGATGAAATGAAGTATAAGATCCCCTTTAGGAACAAAGGAAACCCATTTTGGCCATTGAGTTCCACTGCAGGAAAGATGGCTGCCTGAGCGCTCAGCCCCCTCTCGGCTCTCTGGTAGGGAAGTCGTCGACTGTGCTTCTAATAGCAGGAGCTAAAATGGTGCTTCAATCTGATTGGTCAGAGCTGGTAGTGCTGTTAACCAGCCAATTGCCCAAGCACCGCAAAATATCAAACTATTCAAAATTACTTTGCCTTTTCAAAAACGCGTAATTTAAAAATAGTTGGAGAATGTGACAAATGACTAAGATATACCAGTCTACATAAATTTAAAACAAAAATGTTGTGGTATATCTGAGAAACTCTGGCCCTTCAGACATTTTGTATTCAGGCAATAACCACCACCAGGATTCATCTATGCCTGTTTGAGACGGTTTAAAGAATCCCATGAACATTACTCCAAATCAAACGTTATTGAAACTAGGTCAGATTCTGCTAAATTATTGTTCTCAGCAATGTCACGGCGCATTTCAATTCAGTCCTTCTACGCTCCTTTATCGGTTGCTTCCAATGTCCATCTTGTAAGCTATTTGGTGTTAGCGTAAATCCACGCGGCAGATTCAGCGCGTTTTTGAAAGCCTTGTTTATTCATACAAAGTCGCCATAATATTGAATTTAGAGATTCATTTAAGAAATAATTGTACCGTAAATTATTTGATATTGAGTTATTTTAGAATGTGTTTGCCATCGAAGCTTAAATAAGACCAAGTCAAAGGAACTTCGTAACGAATGTGCTGGAGCAGAGTAAGGCTGGTGAAGCTCTATAGTGGTGTATTGTGGGAGAGACAGAAACCCCAGACTAGAGGCACACAATATGTGTTGGCTCGCAAAAAGGAGGCAGTATCCTTTAAATCATGTAATGTAAGCAGTGAGAGGTTAAATATCTCGCCGTTTGGTACTGAAATATTCGATCGGACACATCATGTCCAGACTCGGGGATATAAATGAAGATCACGGTAGAAGGCAGAGTTCAAGTAAGCTTGGTCTTTTTTTCTTCCTCTGTAATGTCTGTTTCGGTAACTGGGATCCGCGTCTAACCCCCATTTCCCTCATTGTGCGATATGTATGCAGAAACATATGTGTTATGTCGATATAACATCGTCTGTTGACTTTTCTCTTGACAATCTCTCACAGGTTTGGCGAACGGCATGGAGAAAAACCATCCCGTTTGCAGTTCGGGGGAGAAACGAAGTCCCCATTGGAGAAGTTACAAGTTGATTATTGACCCAGCGTTAAAAAAGGGATCGCACAAACTGTACCGCTATGATGGACAGCATTTTAACATCACTGTGAGTAAAGTTAAAAGTGCATTGTGAGCATTGATGAGTATTGGATGCAATTGATACATTTGTAGCAGACTGTACTGTATCGCTGCATGATACAATGTAGCATACACAGTAAACACGCTTGCTCTCTTCGTCACAGCACCTGACACAGCACATCAAAGTGTCATTGTTGGCCTCCACTCTTAACAATGTCAGGACATTTAATAAAATAGTTTACAAATGCTGCATGATTTCTTCGCTTTAGAGCAAAGTCGAAGAATATTAGATGCACTCTGAAATGCTGTGACCAACGCGCATGCCGCCACTATCTGTTTGGACTACCGGGGGTCTGTCAAACCAGACTTTCTATGGGTGAGACTGACTCATTGCTTTCTGACATTTCTCCAGGACTCCGGGATGCCACCCGTGGACATGGTCAGGGATCCGAGAATCGGTCGCCTCTGGACCAAGTACAAGGAGACCGATCTCCCGGTTCCACAATTTAAGGTTGTCACACCCCCTCATTGATCATTGCATAGGCTATGTACTAGGGGTCTGTCAGTTCATAAGTCGTGAATGTGTGCAGGGTGCAGTTACATTTTTAGCTTAGCCATTTATTTGTCAAAGCATAGTCTGCATATATATTTAAACGGGTGTTGAGTAGGCTATCGACATTAATAATTGTACAATAGTGTATCGCGTGTTTATTTGTATCCATGCCACACGTTTCAAAACTTCTAATTAGATATATTACTACGTCTATTTACACTTACTACTGAGTCTATATGTAGTATAGGTCTACGTTCATTTTTTGCACTCCCAACTTCTTAGACCGCTTTTATTCTAATCCAATATCAGTAAAAGGCGAGGCTATCATAGTTTATTGTTCGATCCCTTTTTGTGATCTTAAAGTAAATGACGTTTATGTATTCGTGTGTATTAGAAATAATCGTAATTAGAGATGCTGTCTTTCCTCTTCAGATTGATGATAGCTACATTGGCCCTGTGCCTCCAAAGGAGGTGACATTCGCCAGGCTGAACGACAATATACGGGAGGGTTTTCTGAAAGACATGTGCAAGAAATTTGGAGACATTGAAGAAGTGGAAATATTGTACAATCCCAAGAACAAGAAACACTTGGGGGTCGCTAAAGTGGTGTTTGAAAATGTGAAATCCGCGAAGGATGCGGTGCAGAATCTCCATAACACATCTGTGATGGGCAACATGATCCACGTGGAGCTAGACCCAAAAGGTAAACTGTTTATCGACATTAACTGTGTGTTTTTTTTCTTTGCCGTAAGAGGAATTCAAACGTCTCCGTGACACTGTTTACCTGAATAGTCGAGGACTGCTATTTTCGCTGTTGCTGTAATCTTGAAGGGATTGTCTATGGCATGTGCTTTAATTTACATGGGTTGCTTAGTAACCAGAGTAATTGCATCCCCTTATCAATGTGTTTCTTTTAACTGAATATAGTAGCCTTTATAGCATTTATTAAGATTGTCTTGTTCAAAAACATAATACATTTGAAATGCAGGTTTTAAGTTTACATTGAATATAATTTATTCAGATTCACGTTGACAGCCTAGCCTACATTTTATCTTGTCTATCCAGAAAGTTAAAAAGCAGCATTGACCATAAGCAAATTGGAACATTGTCACTGTTGTTGTGCCATCGTCTACTTTGAGTGTATTTCAGTTAGCTTGTATGTTAAAGCAATTCTCCGTTTGATGAACGGAAAACCGCTTTATCATGGCTTTGGCTTGCTTGAATGGAATCGTATTTACAACCCCAACGCGCTTTCTCCTCTCTCTTAAAGAGACAGCGACAACACATCAACTGTCGTGCGCATGATGACTGGTCTGTCTGAAGATGCAACAAAAATGTTGTAACAATGTGATTTGAGGCGCGAGTGAATCGTGAAATCCAATTGATTAGTGTAACTTTTACATCACATACATATCTCCACACGGCCAAGTTGTGGATTGTTTTTGTTGCCGATTTAGAAGTAGGCTATTTTGTGTGATTGCAGTTCCTTTTGTGACCATTCTACTCATCTCCATCCAGTTTGTGCAAATGTTACTGAATGACATTCTTGTTCATTATTGTTATTATTATTAGTAGTAGCAGCAGCAGCAGTAGTTGTTGTTGATGATGTAGTAAGTAGAAGTTTTGCCAGATGTCTCTGAAAGAACAATTTCACTTCTGCACTCCATAGTCCTCAATGAAATGCAGTGTTGTCCTTTGCAGTTGGCTGCCCCCTGTAAACCTTTGGTATTTCCCATACCTGTCCAGGTGAGAATCGCCTGCGGTATTTCCAGCTCCTGATCAATGGCACTTACACTCCTCGAACTCTTCCGGTGGGGGGCGTGGAGTCCCGTGGGGTGTCCCCCCACACAATTGCCGAGGCACTGCTGGTAAGCTCCACAGGAACGTCACTGCAGGGGGTCAGAGATGGGTCACTAGGTGATGATGCTGCTGCCGCCTTAGCATAGGGCCTGTTTGAGGTCATGTTTGGTTACAAGACATAAAAATTACAGGCAGTAGTTTTGTGTGATGCAAGTGTGTGATCAGCTGAAAGATGTATATGAGGCTTGTGATTGGTAAAAAAAAAGTGTAGGCAAACTGTTTTTTCCCATTGTAAGTCCAATGTAATAATTGCCTCTACAAAAATAGTGCTGTGAATGCCAAATGTTTTCTCAGTATATACTGGTTATTTATGCTTTTATTTGTTTTTTAGTTACATATTTCTTCTTTGATTGTAACAACAGAAACTCCTATGTACTTCAATTCATTTTGTAGTTTTTTTTCTTAGCCACTGCCAAGTGTAATTGCTCTGTCTGGACATTGAGCTGCTAGTCCAGATTTCCGTTTTAGTTTAGTTCATCAAAATATGCAAACAGGTTATATTGTTGACTGAATCACAGTGTGTTGTCAGACCGGTGTCCTTATCACAGTAGTGTCTTTGCCCTGAGTTTGTCTCTGACCTGAGTGTAACAGAGAGGCTGTGTAGGTGGGTGTATTGTAGTGGGTAATTACGCTGGCTGGACAGTGTGTAAGTGAGTGAGCCAGTGAGCCCCTTTGCCAAAAGAAAGCTGAAGCCCTTATCTGTAATCCAGTTTATCAGTGCAGCAGGTGGTAAAATGGGGCCCCGACTGGAATGTGGCTCCGTGGGACTCCACTGTTGCCAGTGGACACAGAATGACTAGTTGTCGCAACCTGCACTTTGCCCCTGCCGACAGCTGAGCTAACATGTGGCCCTGCACTGGACCAAAGCTGGAAGCCTTTTGGGCAACCCCCCTCAATCATAGTCTTGTCCTGGGGGGGATTCCAAGTATGTAGTTTAGTGACAAACCTGGCTAAGATAACTCGGAATAAGTGGTAAACCTACTAATAGAAGAGCCCAAAGGCTTAATTTTCCTAGCAAAACAAAGCCTTAAGGTTCTTCTATTAGGAGGTTTACCGCTTTCTCTGAGTTAATTTACCCAGGTTTGTCACTAAACAACATGCTTGGAATCCTCCCCTTGGCACATAAAGTGTGTTTGTTTAGACCTGGTCCAGGTTAACATGATGCATAATTTCTTATGCTGTGGAGTTCAGTCTTTTCCCTTGTAGAGGTAAAGATGTTAATGTCAGGCTGTGTTTTCCTTCAGTGAGGGGATATTGGTGTGAGTTGTTTTTACTCTTGAGGTGCAAAGTTGTCAGCATGTCAAAGTTGTCAGCATTGTCAGGTCAAATCTCATCACTTACATTTTGTCTGTGTGTGTGTGTGCGCGCAGGAGCCCATCAGGAGGCTGTCTGAAGGCAGTTCGTCAGTGGTGGGCGGAACATCCACTCCGGGCACAGCCACACCCCTCTCCCAGGACACGGCCTACTTCAGCCAGAGGCAGGAGACGCCACAGTCCCAGGGCACGCCCCACACGCCCCGTCCGTCGGGTACGCCCTTCTCTCAGGACTCTTCCTACTCCAGCCGTCAGGCTACGCCCACCTACCAGCCCGGTCGCCTGGACAGCTCAGGGGGCTTCAAGTCTCGCCGGCATGAGCCTAAGTTCCAGGACGCCTACAACCGGCGCACCGAACGCCACTACGTGCACCGGAACGAGCCGCTCACTTTCAAGCCACAGCAGCCGCCTCCCCCAGAGCCGCCGGCCCCCTCCTTCTCTCACACCCCTCCCCCCCCAGTCAGTGCTGGCTACAAGTCGGGCTTCTCCCCGTACCAGGCGCCGATGCCCCCCACATACCCCCACCTACCTCCCGCCGAGCCACCGTACCCCCAGCCCGTACAGCGGGAGGGGGACTACAGGCGGCCCCCGCTGCCCTCCACGCCTGACTTCGCCACGGCCCGGGACAAACCAGAGACCCCGCCGATGCCAGAACCCCCACCGGTTCCGGTGGTCGGGCCTACAACGCCCCCGGCCCGCACGCCATCGCCCTGCCCCTCTCCCGGCACGCCCCCCCAGCAGTCGGAGCGGCACAGTCTGGACTCGCGCATTGAAATGCTGCTGAAGGAGAAGCGCACCAAGCTCCCCTTCCTGAGCGATCGCGCCGGTGACTCGGACACCGAGGTGCGCATGGAGGGCAGCCCTATCTCCTCCTCCTCCTCGCAACTGTCGCCCATCCCACCCTCGCAGCCCGCCCAGCGGCCCTCGCGACCCTCCAGCACTGGCCTGGAGGATATCAGCCCCACGCCCCTGCCTGACTCTGATGACGAGGAGCCCGTCCCAGGCACCGCCGCCCTGTTGCAGAACTCCAGGGCCAGCCCGCCCACCAGCTCCTTGACTAAGGGCATCTCTGCAGGGGACCCGATAGACCGGCATTACACGCCCCCAGACAAAACGGACATGGTGAGAACCACGCTTCTTTACCTGGGCATTATGGTCCCTTCCTTGTCAGGTAGTTGATCAGAGATGCTTAGAGAGGTATACTATCGCCTCAGGACACAGGAGAATAGGTGTGTGTCTTGACTTTTGGGTCATTATTTCAGATCATGCAAGGACTACCTGTGATGTCAGGAGTTCTTAACACAGTCACAAGCACTCTCCACAGCACTAGTACTAGATTTAATTACTATTCAGTTTGTAAGATTGTAAAAACAAATCATTTAAAGGAGCTAGCCGCTTCTGTTGGTTTATCTCCGTATCCGTGTGTCATAGGACTGTCTGTAACTGAGACATGAAGTTTGTAGGCTGAGAGCATGTCATCCAGATACTCCCTTAAGTCTGGTGGGCCTGAGGACCCAGGGGGAGCCGGCAGCACAGGAAGTCAGAGCACTTGGTGGCGGTGAAAGTGGGCCTCTACTCTGCCTACCCTGACTTATACGGCTCTCTCTTAACTCCTCTCACACAAAAGGAAACGCTGCATTCTGCTCCGATAGAGAGAAAACACTAACAGCTCTCTGTGTGTGTAATATCAGTACGATTAGGTGGAATGTTGACGTTACGCGTCATACATTGATTTTATCATGTTCCTTTATCTGATTACAAGAAAGCAGCATACGCTGACGCTTAAAGCTGTGAAAACACACAATCGGTAATAACTGCTGCTTGGATACACTGCTGGTTAATTTAATAATGAGTCATTTAATAATGGGTGTAGAAGTAGGGCGTTTATTTTTCTGGTTTTAGGTTAATTTCTACAATGGTTAAACATAGTCTAACTGTCATATTAAAGGCAATTCTTTGCCTTTTCTTCAGTTGTTTTCACATTTTGTTTACAGTGACTCTGCATCTATACATATGTCTTCCCTTTACAGCTTTTTAGACTTTCTAGATCTCTCTGAATATAGTAGATATCAATAGGAATGAGATATAAAATACTAAGACTATTTGTATGATGGACTAGGTAATCACAAACATGAAACCT
Source organism: Clupea harengus (assembly GCF_900700415.2). NCBI lineage: Eukaryota > Metazoa > Chordata > Actinopteri > Clupeiformes > Clupeidae > Clupea > Clupea harengus. The sequence continues at coordinate 7,170,826 of NC_045163.1, read as the reverse complement.
GCTTGTTGAAGCCTCTGGGTGTTTTTTTGTGTTGTTGGTATTGAGTTGAAAAGAGGCTTTGTCGGGCTTGTCTTTTGTGAGAGTAAATGGACCTTGAGCCGGGCTTCATTTACACAGTCAACAGTGAACGTGGAGAGGCAGGCCCTGAGGGGTTGGGCCCGCTGTGAGGCGCACAGCACAGCACAGCACAGCACAGCACAGCACAGCACAGCACAGCACAGCACAGCACAGCACAGCACAGCACAGCACAGCACAGCACAGCACAGCACAGCACAGCACAGCACAGCACAGCACAGCACAGCACAGCACAGCACAGCACTTTCACTTCCTCTTCCTCCTGCTGCCGCCCTGTGATGTAAGGCACTAGCCTGCACATTACGGCCTTACTTCCTGCTGCTGCCAGGCTGGACACGCAGAAGTGTTCAGGGGCAGTGTTTTTTTTACCCAACATGTTATTACCTCATTAACTGTCAGCTTGAGCTCAGAGTTTTTGTTGAGTGCACACACACACACAATTTTTTTTACGTTTCCAGTCAGCAACTGAGCGAGATTGATGGAGCCCTCAGCAATGTTTATAATAACAGGGCAAATATTTCCATACAGACAGCAGCAGCAGTGTGGCCAAATGCTCTAAACAGTCATTTATAAACAAAGCAGGGAGAAGTCCCATCTGCTAACATGACTCATCCTGCTAAGTGTCAGGCCAATACTCTGCAGCATGGCAAAACCACGGTAACGTGCACACAATGACAAGTACTGTACCTTTTACATGTAGATCGTAATGGAGTTGTTTGGTAACTTAATGGGAAAAAAAATTGATTTGGAAACCTATAAAGATTTGATTGGCACTGCTATGAATACATTGGATTAAAAAAGAAAAAAAGTATTTTGTCAGGTAGAAATAGAGGAGGAAAGGGGGAACACAGACAGAAAGTGAGGGGTAGACACATGAAAAGAGAGACAGTGTGAAAGGTTAAATAAATGACTTGTCTCTTCCTCTCAGGGCAACCAATCCTCGGGTGAGGACATGGAGATCTCTGATGACGAGATGCCTGGCACACCGCAGTCTGGCGATAAGGCCATCGTGATCAACTCCTCGTTGTCCCCCATGCACCAGTCCATCTCCATCCCCCCGCCCGGCTACCCCCCTCTGCCCCCTCCCCAGACGGGCTTCGCTCTGCCACCCCCTCCCCTGCCCCCCCACTCCTCCGTGTCTGGGCCCCTGTCACACTTACCTGGCCCCCCGGGGGTGCACCCCGCCATGCTGCATCCGCTGCACCCCTACCCGCCGGGCATGATGCCAATGATGCCAGTGGACCTGGTGAGTTGCCTGCCGCAGTGGGGCAGCGTGAGCATGTCTTTCCAGATGCAGACACAGATGCTGAGCCGTATGGCCCAGAGCCAGAGCCACTTCCCTTACCCCCACTACATGAGTGGCACGGGGGCCACCGCTGCTGCTGCTGCTGCTGTCGCCGCTGCTGCTGGGACCATGGCCTTTGGGGGGCCCTATGCACCCCTATCCATTGCCAGCACTCCCTCTGGGAGTGTGAGCCATGAGCAGCCCTGGCCCTTCACTAGCATGCCCAAATTCAACCCGGCCGTGCCTCCACCGGGGTATGAGGCCAAGAAGGAGGACCCGCACAAAGCCACCGTGGATGGGGTGCTCATGGTGATCGTCAAGGAGCTGAAGGCCATCATGAAAAGGGACCTGAACCGCAAGATGGTGGAGGTGGTGGCCTTCAGGGCTTTTGATGAGTGGTGGGAGAGGAAGGAGCGCTCAGCTAAGGTGAGTTCGCCCTCTACTGGCAGGAATTATTAATGCAGAAGCCTAAAGGGATTTATGAAGTATTACATTGGACAAGTGGAGAATGTTAAATGCTTTGAAATACTTATTTGTTTGGATTATTTTGTTATTGGCTAATTTTGGAATTATGGAAATCACTGATATTTGATTATGCGTATTCATAGTTTTCCATTCAACTACTACAGTGTAGCACTCTGTTATGAATATGCTGTGTCTGTTACCAGGTTACGCTACACTTGCGTTCGAAAAAATGCTACTTTTGAATATTTTGGTCTGGAATAGAATCTTGACTCATTCTTGGCAAAAGAGTATGCGGAGGCTGCATTTCATATCTGTCTAATATGGATGAAAACTGTGACAATCTGGTAAAGTTAGGCGATAAAAGTGTTCTTCATGACTAGTTAATTAGGATTTAGCCAAAGTATTTGATCCCCGACATTTAAATTCTGCGGGTCAAGTAACCAGTTTTCGTCACGTTAGCCGTCAAACTAATTTGACCTGAAATATTTTTTTGCCCTCAGGGGCGGTTTGAGCAACAACAGTTTTAAATGACTGATAGCTAATGGCACAGCTCAGTTAATTTCACTATTAGCTAGGCAAAATCGCTCAGGATAAAACTAAAATTAGTAAGCAAGCGTCCGTTTCTAAATTGGCTTTTATCATTAGTTATTATTATTTTTATGTTTTTGCGTTAGCAAATGCTAAACCGGTTTAGCTGAAAGCACACGTTCTCAACTTAAGCACCAAGCTAGTTGCCTGGACTTGTACATCGCTCTCAATTTTCATCCCAGTCAGGAACTTTAGTTAATGCTGCTAGCAATATCCATGACTCAGCATTGTTGACTTTTGCAACCTTGACACCATATAAACAATTAGAAGATCAACACGTTTTTTCCTGGTCTGCATTAATAACCATAACGTCCTCCTCTTATAATTCCCAGGCCTCTCTGACGCCGGTGAAGGCAGGCGAGGGTAAGGAGGAGGAGAAAGAGAAGCCGAAGCCCAAAGAGACTATAGCTTCCAGCTTATTGGAGAACTGGAACAAGGGCGAGGGCCTGGGCTACGAGGGCATGGGGTTGGGTATCAGTCTGCGTGGTGCCATCCGACTGCCCTCCTTCAAGGTAGGACACTACTTCATCAGGTGGTGGTGGAAACATAGCTTTAGGTCTCAGCATTTGTTCTTCAGTCACATGACTCACCACTGGGAAGGCTTTCATTCATTTGGCAAATGTCATTGTTCCACCACTTAACAGGTTGTTCAATAACCCTCTGGTTGACTACAGCATGTTAATGTGTGTGAAGGGCAGGTAAAAGCTCCACTAACGCGAGCCCTCTTGTGTGTATAGGTGAAGAGGAAGGAGCCTCCTGACACTGCCTCCACTGCAGACTCTAAGAGAGTGCGGCCATCAACGCCGGTCGATGATGAGATGGAGGATGAGGGTAAGGTTATGTTTCACACGCCGCACACACGCACATACAGTCTATGTGTGGGAAACACTGAAGTGATAACTCTGTTACTTCCATCAATAAGCATCACAGCAAAGAAAGTGTTAAGCTGAGCCTCTGGTCTGGTCCAGTGTGCAGAGACGAGTTAAAATGGACTGTTAAAATGGTGTGTTTCAGAGTCTGAGCGGGACCGAGACATGGCCGACCTCCCGTTGGACGGGTCAAGACAGGACGGAGACGGGTCTACTGCCCGGCGACGTCATGCTCGGCCGCTGGACAGTGAGGGAGAGGAAGAGGAGGAGGAAGAGGAGACTTCTGGGAAGGAGGAAGAGTCTTCAGACAGAGAGGAAGAACGCGGCGAAGAGGCCTCTGAGAGGCTGTCGTCAGGAAAGGTCAGCTTGGATGTCCATGTGGACAGAGCTCCTTGTTTCTGAAGACTTTGGACAGACTTGTTTCTGTTAAAAGTTAGACGATCTCAGCGTCTTTACCACTATAGGCCTACAGAATCTAAACCCTGACTCTTGTGTTTAAGCACACCACTAATATTGAGTCTGTTCATTTGAGCTGAATAAATGTGTTTTTTTGTCCCTTTCAGGAAGTAGATGATGAGGACGAGGATGGTGAGGAGGACAGAGACTCTGACTCCAGCGACAGTGAATCCTCTGATTCATCTGATGAGGGTAAATCAAATCAATGCATCTCACCCGTATGTATCAAATGGCTCAAATGCACCTGCACACAATACTCTTTTAAACCCTTACACACTTCAAATATACTCTCAGATGTAGATTCTGAGTGTACGCTTTCATGAAACACCCATTCAGAACAGTGAAGTGAAGTCTGAAACCATGTCTTCTGTGCCTGTAGAAGCTGCCAGCTCAGCCTCGTCCAAAGCCTCATCAGACTCCTCGTCTGCCAGCGGGTCCTCGTCCGACTACGAGTCTAGCTCAGAGGAAGAGGAGGCGGAGGATGAGGCCCGGGTGAAGGAGGAGGACAACAAGGGGGAGGAGGCTCAGAGCTCTTCCACTTCATCATCTTCTTCTTCGTCCTCTGATGAGGAGGAAGAGGAGGAGGATGCGGCGGCAGCAGCGGTGGCGGCAGTGTTGGAGCCGAAGGTGCCCAGCTCCCCGCCGCGGGCGGAGCCCAGAGACGAGGCCCTGGAGCTGGCCGTGCTGGAGCAGCAGAGGCTGCGCATGGACCCAGAGGCCCAGCAGAGGGCCATCAGAGAGGCCGAGGAGGCCGTGGGCTCCCTCCGCTCCGGCATGGATGACCTGCGTCCGCCCTCGCCCAAAGGACTACCAGGTACACACACACACACACACACACACACACACACACACACACACACACACACACACACACACACACACACACACACATACACACACCATGCCCTCTCAGGGTCTTGGGAGAACCCAGTCTTCTGGGCCAGTAGGAGGAACCCAGTTACTTTAGTTACTTTTAAACAGATCCAGATCAGTTTGGGACTTCCACCCAGGTGATGAGAAGCATATGTGTGTTTTGATACTGCACTGCAGGTGGAAGTGTATCTCAGTGAGGGAACTCTATATTAGTGCATGTGTGTTAGGTGTGTTGGTGGTGTATGTGGATTGTTAATGAGCTGGCTATTAGGAGTGTGTGTGTGTGTTTGGTGTATGTGGTTTCTCAATGTGTGTGTTTTTGTACCAGATGAGGAGCCGGAGAGTGACTTGGAGGTTCCACTGCCTAAAGAGCCTATGGAGGATGAGGGGGCACTGAGGCCCCCCACACCCACTGGCTCCCTGGCTGACAGCGACCACGAGGTGCGGCCTAAGGTCCGTCCCGAGCCCGAGGAGGTGCCCCGCACCCCGGGCCGTGAGCACCCCACCCCTCTGGAATCCAACAGCAGTACCACCCCCCTGCCCTCTCTGCACCTGCCCCTCCCCCTCCCGCTGCCCCTCCACCCCACCCTGGACACACGCTCCACCTGCCCGTCCCCCCTGCCTGCCCCAGGTGTCTCCCTGGTCCTGTCCCGTCCTCGGTTGCTCACGGACGAGGACCTGCCCCGCACGCCCGGCCGTGACCCGCTGGAGCGCCCGCGCAGCCTTGGCAAGTCCCAGAGCACGGAGGGCGTGCCAGTAACGCCGGGCAGCGATGCGCCACTCACAGGCAACAGCCTGGTGCTGGGGTCGCCCCACGTGCCTGGGAGCCCCTTCACCTACCCGGCCCAGTCCCCCGTGCCGAATGCCGGCATCCCGCGCACGCCGGGTCGGGACTTGAGCTTTGGGCCGGTATTCCCCTCTGACCCATCTGCCCTCGCCGCCGGCCTTCCCCTCTTCCGCAAGACGTCAGCCACGTCGGACACCCTGGAGGAGAAGGCCGTCTTCAAGGAGCCCATCGCCTCCCTGCCCAGCCAGGCCGCCCCCTCGCCTTTCCCCGGCACTCCCCAGGATGCCGCTGCCCCCGCCCCCGGCTCCTACCCCGGACCCGCTGATGCTGCCCTCGGCGGCTTGCCCACAGACATGCCCGTACCTGTGCTGTCAGACGCCACGCCACCCAAGAGGAAGCCCGGTCGGCCCAAGTCCAAGAAGGGGCTGCAGCCGGTGCCACCCGACCAGCAGCTATCCCCCAACGAGCTCCCGGCCAACCTGACAGTGGCGTCTCTGCCCCCTGAGCCCCCCCTGCCTGGCGTCTACCCAGAGCCCGCCGCCATGGCGACCGACCTGGTGACCGACCTGCCGATCGGCGGTGTCAAAAGGGAACCGTCGTTGCTGGGGCTGGACTTCAGGGAAGAGGAGCCGCAGATGCGCACGCAGTCGCCCGGCCCGCAGACGCCCGACACACAGCCGCAGACGGTACTTTCGGACATGAAGAGCCTCTTCCTGGAGGGGCCTATGCAGAAGACGCGGCGCGCGCGGAGAGGCTGGGAGGAGCTGCTGCTGTCCATGCACTCGCCCGTCAGCTCGCCGCCCAAGCCTGCCTTCCAGCTGCGCTCCGACTTTGAGGAGATGACCATCCTGTACGACATCTGGAACGACGGCATCGACGAGGAGGACATCCGCCACCTGCAGGTCACCTACGACCGCATGCTGCAGCTGGACAACAGTGGAAACGACTGGCTCAACGACACACTCTGGGTGCACCATCCGCATATCCTTTCCCTCCCGTGTGTGTGTGTGTCTCTGTACAGTTTAGCTGTGTATCTCTGTGCATGTGTTCACCTGCACTGTATTTATAGTGTGAGTGAGTGAGTGAGTGAGTGCTATATTCCTCTCCTCTATGTTTGTGTGCACGTTGTGTGTGTGTGTGTGTGTGCACTGTTTTCCTCTCCTGTGTGTTTGTGTGCCTTGACTCCTCTGCACCCACCAACCTGAACGTGCCGGGGGTGAAGCGTAAGCGCCGGGACGACTGCATGCGTGATCATGTGACGGGATGTGCACGCAGCGAGGGCTACTATAAGATTGACAAGAAGGACAAGCTGAAGTACCTCAACAGCACACGCCTGCCGTCTGATGAACCCATGGAGGAGGAGACACAGGTGAGACACACACTCATACACAAAAGTCTGTTCAGTGTCATAAACATTTACACACACACGCAGGTACCACCTTTCTCAGCCCCTGCCCTTTGTGGGGACAAGTGTAAGTCTATAGGCATTGGCTAAATGAGTAGTGCAATCTGTTCAGCTCTTGGTAAATAGTTGTTTATTCAGAGGTATATTAATCGTAATTCTGATGTGTGTGTGCGCGGGTGCGTGTGTGTGTGTGTGCACATGTATTGTGTGTGCGTGTGTTTGTGTGTTTGTGTGTGTGTGTGTGTGTGTGTGTGTGTGTGTGTGTGTGTGTGTGCGTGTACTTCCTCCGCAGGGTGTCCACAAGCCGGCGCAGCCTCATGCCTCCACGAGGTCAGGCTCAGAGAGACGCTCAGAACAGCGCCGCCTGCAGTCCTCTTTCAGCTGCGACAGCGACCTGCTCAAGTTCAACCAGCTTAAGGTACCAACACTCACCCTTCTTTCTCTCTCTCTCTCTCTCTTTCTCTCTCTCTGCTTCATTCATGATTTGTGTGTGCCTTTCTGTAACACACGTAACTTTGAACACCAATGAAAGTGGAAATGGAGTTACCTTGACATTGCCTGATGAAAAGCTGCATTTTTCCACACAAATCACTCCACTACCCTCCCCCCCCTCCTGTAATTCTATGTTAAATAGTTGTGTGTTAAATAGTTCATGATGGGCTCTGTCACACGTGTCACATGCTCTGCCCTCCTCGTCTGTCCTCCAGTTCCGTAAGAAGAAGATCCGCTTCTGTAGGTCCGGGATCCATGACTGGGGTCTGTTTGCCATGGAGCCCATCGCTGCAGACGAGATGGTCATTGAGTACGTGGGCCAGAACATAAGACAGGTGAGCCCCTTTTGTTCAGCGGTCACACACACACACACACACACACACACACACACACTTACCAAGGCTAACACACATCTTGATGGACTAAGTATCAGGTTTTTCTGTCCTAGTATGTTTCTCTATCTCCATCTCAACCCCATCTATCTGTGTGTGTTTGCCTGGCAGGTGATTGCCGACATGCGAGAGAAGCGCTATGAGGAAGAAGGCATCGGCAGCAGCTACATGTTCCGCGTCGACCACGACACCATCATCGATGCCACCAAGTGCGGCAACTTCGCCCGCTTTATCAACCACAGCTGCAACGTAAGTGGCTGGCTCTCCCACAGATGGCCCACTGCCTTGGGGTTTCAAGCAATTCCCTGGTCAACAGCATTTAATATTAAGGAGTTAATTGTGTGTGTGTGTGTGTGTGTGTGTGTGTGTGTGTGTGTTCTCCCTCTGCAGCCCAACTGCTATGCCAAGGTGATCACGGTGGAGTCCCAGAAGAAGATTGTCATCTACTCGAAACAGCCCATCACTGTCAACGAGGAGATCACATATGACTACAAGTTCCCCATCGAAGACGTCAAAATCCCCTGTCTCTGTGGAGCCGAGAACTGCCGAGGAACCCTCAACTAGAACCATCAGCCCTTCTCATGAACCGAGAGAGGGGGTAGACCTCACGCCAAAAAAAAAAAATGGAGAAGAAGAAATGGAGGTCCGAGAGGGGGATCAGAGGCCGTTGAGGAGAACCTGGTCTATCCAGAGTACCGGATAACATGCAGCTAGGGGTCGCAAACTCTTGAAGAGAAAAACAAACAGACAAACAAAAACTAAAAAAAACTAAACACGTGATGATTGTTTACGATTCCAGGTGCTTTTTCAGCGTCTTCATACAGACATGAAACGGATGAATTTCACCCTGCCCTTCCACCCTCATGTGTAAAACACACAGCAAGCGTAGAGAGTGCCTCGAGGCCTCATCCAGACCCCATTTCTAGGGGGGGTCTCTCTGCCCCGACCCCTGCCCCTCTGGCCCAGTAAGCTCAGTTGGAGCGCTCTTTCTCTCTATCTCTCTCTCGCTCGCTCGCTCTCTCTCTCTCTCTCTCTCTCTCAATGCTCTGTGTGTCCGTCGCTCTAGTCACTGTGGAACAACCTCAAGCTGCTCGTTCTCTTACCTTTTTCACACGCACAACGTTCCCAGTGCCGGGGCCACAGAGAATTAGGGTGTGTGTGTGTGTGTGTGTGTGTTTAGAGCTTTATATTTTGGTCCTTTGCCTTTACCAGGTCATGGTGTTAAGTTTAGTGTGTTAGTGCATTAAAAGCACTGCAGGTTGTGTTCATCCCTCTGCACAAGAGACATGGCCCCTCCTGAGTCCGCTATCGGTTAGTGAGAGTTTTAGGGGTGGCAGCTGAGCTACACCTCCACACACACACACACACACACACACACACACACACACACACACACACACACACACACACACAGCCTTGTGGCGCAAACACACCTGCTGGTATCATTATACAAATGTGCAGCAGGTGATCCGCAGCCTAGGCAAATGCACCCAAAGTGAGTCAAGCTGTGTATGTTCAGCACAGCTCTGATTCCCATAAGCTCTCCGGTGAGCTCCCCTTCCCCAACTGCACTACACTACTCCAGCATTCTCCCTCTCTCTCTTGTGCTCTTAGGGCAGGTTTTTGTCTGTATACAGTGCTTTCTACACGGTTTCCCTTGTGGTTCCTGATTGAAGCCTCATTCTGTGTGTGTGTGTGTGTGTGTGTGTGTGTGTGTGTGTGTGTGTGTGTGTGTGTGTGTGTGTGTGTGTGTGTGTGTGTGTGTGTGTGTGTGTGTGTGTGTGTGTGTGTGTGTGTGTGTGTGTGTGTGTGTGTGTGTGTGTGTGTGTGTGTGTGTGTGTGTGTGTGTGTGTGTGTGTGTGTGTGTGTGTGCATCCCCCTGCTGGCCTGCTGTGGTAATGACACAGACTGGCCCTTACAGGAGCACCAGAGTGATGGCTCCCCCGGAGCACCTCTCTCCTCTCCAGCAGCACATAATGCAGCACCGGGCACAGCTTTCTCCCCCACACTGTACCTACTGGGAGAGAGAGGGAGGGCCTGTTTTCACTGAGGACTTAAGCTGCTAAAACCCTGTGTGTATATGTGTGTGTGTGTGTGTGTGTGTGGTGACGTAGTGGTTAAATGGCCAGATGCGTCTCTGTCTCCCTCAGTCATCTACCCCCCCCCAAGTCAGATGCTCATTTCCAGTGTTCTCTCTGCCGTCTCCTTACCTGCCCCCCTTTCTTCACACCTCAGCGCCCACTATCCAATTAGGAATGACAAGTGGTGTTTGGTCCCCATAGCGATGGAAATCCTCTGCAGTGGGTGGGAGGGGCAGGAAGCTGCTGGCTGGGTTGATTTGGGGGGGGGGGGGGGGGGGGGGGTGTAGTATTGATGTCTTTGAACCCCCCCACCCATCCCCCTATTCCCTTCCTCCCCTCTGCCTGAATGCCACAGGTCTGCCAGTCCAGAGGGGGCAGCAGCGCCCTCTGACTTGGCTAGTACAGGTGCTTTAATGCCTCAAGTGTTAGTCAGTGAGTCAGTCTGTCTCCACAGACTCCATAGACAACAGCAGACTTTCTGTCCTGCAAAGGTTACATCCTGTGTGGGTGTGTGTTCATACAGTGTAACAGGGAATGCCAAATATGCCCCATGAAGACAGTCACCCATTCCCACGTGTGTGTGTGTGTGTGTGTGTGTGTGTGTGTGTGTGTGTGTGTGTGTGTGTGTGTGTGTGTTTTGACATTGTGTGTGATCTGGTCTTGATTAGCAGTGTTCTTGTTCTTGTGGGTTATCTTCCAGACCTTTCCCACTGTCTGAAATCCCTACACATGTACACACACATTCAGTGTTAAGATACTCACCTAAGAGATGTGTGTATGAGAAATATACCCCCCACTGTTTTATTTCCTGTGTTTGTTGCCACTCAGAGTGTTTTCTCTCCCAGTCAATCCTGAGTCTGCGTATCCCCCCTCCCCCTCCAGATGATACCTCACAGGTTAGTTTGGGGGGTAGTTGCGCTCACACATAAAAAGACATGTAATGTTTATATTGTACAGGATAGGAATGTTTGTACAGACGACATGAGGCTTTTTTTTTAACCTGATGGAGGGAATGCAGCTAATGACGTAGCCTTCCTTTTTTTTATGAAGAAAATCAAAAAGAGATGGTGTATTTAAAAAAAAAAAAAGAACTAAAATACAAATAAATGATATTTTCAGGGATCACTAAAAGAAGAACACACAGAAGGGGTGGACTCACTGAACGTTTAAAAGAAGAAAAAAAGGTTCATCTTGTACAGAACACCAGATCTGAAAATCTTCCCTTTGAAAGATTGTTTCTTGTAGAAACGCCTTCTTTCGGCCCCATTTTGTTTTTTGTTTTCTTTCTAATCTTAAAGTGTAAATACTTTAACTGTGAATATATAAATATATATATTTTTGTTCTTGAGGATTTGCTGCAGAGATACAGCTCAGAGACGTGTGTGTGCGTGTGTGTGTGTGTGTGTGCGCGTGTGTGTGTGTGTGACGGAGAAGAAAACAGCACGGAGCTGGAGGCAGTCATTTCAGCTTGTGTCAAGCTTTATTTTTTATTTTGGGTTGTAAATTCTATGAAGACTTGTTTGCAGTGTGGGGAAAAACCGAGCATTACAATGCGGAATCGGCGAGGGGAATGTGTGGGATCAACTCATTGCCCGAGTCTATTTATTACACCGTCAAGTTTATCCAGAGAAGAAAAAAGATCATGAAAAATAAAGTCATTTTTTTTCCAGACAAGTGGGTATGTCGCTTTTTTCTCCTTAAGGTCACAAAGTCTTTAGTAACACCTATTGGCCTTTGCTCAACATCAGTAGTACATTTCATTTTAGTGTTGATTTAGTGTAATTGGCTGTGCATGTTTGCCTGTTTACGTGTCCGCTACTTCATACCTATGTAACTGTGTGTGTGTGTGTGTGTGTGTGTGTGTGTGTGTGTTTATATATGAGTGTGTATATGTTTATCTTAGGTAACTTTAGCAAATCAACTTTAGTAGATCATTTTAGCATTCCATCTCATAAAGGTGTCATGTCGTAGAGTTGTTCACTTGCTCATTCACACAAAGCATCTGTGTCCAGTCACTGGCCAGCACAATAGGCTTCTGTAGCAAAGCCTCCTCTGCAGAGAAGACAAAAGCAGTCATTGCACTATACCATAGCATGTGACCAAAGAAGAGAGGGAGAGAGAGAGTGATCGATGCTGAAAAGAGAGGCCCCTGCAGGGGAAAAAAAGAGATGGGACTTGGAGAGAGAGAGAGATGTGTCCTCTGTAGACTCCCAACACCAGTGCGTGAGCTCACCCAGTGTGAAGCCCTGGTGGCCTGCACAGGAGACAAATAGCGCTTTGTGTGTGTGTGAGAGAGAGAGAGAATGAGTGAAGGATAGCCGGTGTCAGTGACAGGACATGAGTGGTGTTGCTGTCATGGAGAGGCTGTGTGTGTGTGTGTGTGTGTGTGTGTTTACATGTCCCAGGGGGGAGGAGGGGGACACAGAAGAGAGATACATGTCTGAGTTGATTACACACGCATCACTACAGTTTCTGAATGCCCAGATTCCCTTTGGAATAACCCAGGGAGAGGGGGACCTTGTTCTTTTGGCTTATCTGGTAACATAGTTGTTAGAGCAAGATGTTAGCAACACCAAGGTTGTAGATTCTATACCCTGGGAGCACTCATACTATTATAATTATAGATCTGTACAATAAGATGCTGGAAGTCACCTTGGATGAAATGACTAAATGTGGATGAATCTGGAACAGTTTCATTCAGCTTCTCCCCAGCCAGAGCAGAGTAGTGATACACATCCTAACACACTCTCATCTCCAGTCATCAGTTTTCCATTCACGCTCCCATATATACTTATCCAGATCCTGGCTGAGGCTTGAGTGACCAGACATTTTCATTGGAGTGGAAATACAGATCAGCTGAGCTTCATGTCAGATTACGCCCCCTCCCCTGACCTTGGCTGGTTAACCTTTTCTTTCAGTCACGGATGTCCTCTTCTACAGAGATTGAAATCAATCATTATGAACCTAGATTCCACGCATCACAATGATACCATCCTTAGTTACAGATGCTTGATGCAAACTAAATTACTTAGAATTACTCCAGGTCGACCACAATTCATAAAACTATGAAGCATAGAGTTGCTTTTAAAGTTTGTTCGCTCAAGTTTGTTTATTCTTATCAAAGCCAAACTGAACCTCAAAACAACACAATCACCAGGCAACTAATTCACCTGTTGGTTTTGTAAGGCGTTTATCTGTGGTCTTTGCTTTGGCCTAACAGACAGTTATGGCCATGATGGTTTACACACCAGTGGTCTCCTTCATCTCCAGGTCCACGGCCCAGAGATAAGCTGGCTCTGGACTGAATCAGGTATTTTTCAGGCACATATCAAACTTAGATCAGATAAAGATCAGGCAAATATCTAAATCAGATAAAAATCAGGCAAATATCAAAATCTGATCAGATAAATATCAAACTTAGACCTGGCACATCTCAGATCCATGCCAGTGTCAGCTGCTGGCTGTGATGCGTACGGTATCCATGGGAACAACCCCCTGCTGTGGCTCAATCATTGTCCCGTCCTTCTCTGACTTCAAGGTAATATGAATCTGAGCCAGTCAGCTTCCATCCGGAGTTGGATCCATGTGGCTGAGAAGCAGAGGCAGGAGTGAGAGCAGGAGAAGCCCAGAGCCAGGAGCTGCTGCTGGGCAGGCAGCGCCGAGTAGCTGGGCATCTTTGGAGGCGTAGACCCTGCGGCTGTAGGTGAGGTGCACGTGCCTGAAGTTGTTCTGGAGGAGAACGTCCTGGTCGGTCTCCTCTTCCGTGGAGAAAACCCCGACAGCAAAACGCTCATACTGACCAGAGAAATGGCAGAGAGATATCTTATCATATTCAACACAAATCAGCTAACACACATGTATGTGTAGGACTACAGAGGGATCGGCTAACACACGTGTATATGTAGGACTACAGAGGGATCAACTATCACACATGTATGTGTAGGACTAGGTTTTCCATTTGGGTTGAGGGGTTCCCAAGAACGAACCACATACACTTTTACACATACAGTGAGTGCACACATGAACAATGATCTATGCATAAGCACGCACATGGCCTATGGGTAGTTTACATCCTGAGGGTGACATCCAGTGTATGTATGTGAAGAGACATAACATGCATATGGGTTGGTAATAAGTACGTGTGTGGCTACCTGAGACCAGGAGATGTGCACAGGGACTTCATAAACGCTCCACACGACCACCTGAGAGCACGGAGGTGTAGTGAGGCTGCCATGGTAACGGTAGTACAGGCCCAGGTGGTCCTGAGGCAGCAGACTGGCCAGAGGGAACGGCCTGATGGCGACACTCTGTCCTACAGAGAAGGGAGTCCAACCAACCTTTAATTCCCACCAATCACTGCGCTGCCACTACTACTCTACTCTCTCAAGGTCATACAGGTATAGAGCTAACCGTAGTCCTGCCCTGCGGAGGAGGGAGACCAACCAACCTTCCATCCCCATGAGTCAGAACTTTACTACTGCTCTGCTCTCTACTACTCTACCCTCAAGGTCATTAAGGTCATACAGGTATAACCCTAACAATAACCATGAGTTTCCATTTCCCACCAGTCACTGACTGCTATTTTAGTATTACTGCTACCGCTACCGCTACTACTACTCCTACTTTACTCTCGGGGTCATAAGGTCGTACAGGTCCAACCCCAACCTTAACCCTGCAGAGGACAGAGTTCAACCAGCCTTCCCACGGGTCACAGCTCTACTATTACTCTACTCCCTAACCCACCTGTCATCACTCTGCTTCTGCCTATGTTATTACTGCTACTGCTACTGCTATTGCTACTGCTACTGCTGGTCATTCATCAGCTCCATACTACTGTGTCTCTGCTTTAAGGAGAGTCTGTACCCACCTCTGTGTGCCACTGATGATAGAGCCGTGGTGATCGGAGTGAAGTTTGCATTCTCAGTGTAAGAAACCTGGAAATGGACACAGGAATGCTGAAGAGATCATCTGCTTGCAGTGCCTGCATGTGCTTCATGGTGTTGTGTTTGACACAAACTTACATCAATAAACACAGCCAGGACTGCAAGGCCTGTTTGGTCCTCCATGGCACTGGTCAGGTTCGGATGAATTGTTTTCATATTTACTATGTGCATCTGCGGACATGAACGTGACATTAGGCATAAGCTAAGGAAACACATCTGAACACACACACACACACACACACACACACACACACACACACACACACACACACACACACACACACACACACACACACAAACTCCCTCTGTGAATCAGCTCATATGAAAACACCTGTCCTATCAGGCATGGCTCTTATTTGTTGCATTGCTCTACCTGCTGTATTTCTGTGTATAAGGAGCCAAGTGTCAATGTCTGTCAGGCGTGCTCACCTCCATTGGCAGTTTGTGTGTGTATGGTGAGTGTGTGTGTGTGTGTTAGTGTGTGTGTGTGTGTGTGTGATGAGTGTGTATAGAGTGTGTTCACTGCCTGGGTGTGTGTGTGTGTGTGTTATGCTCACCTCCAAAGGGAGTCTGTGTGTGTGTGTGTGTGTGTGTGTGTGTGTGTGTGTGTGTGTGTGTGTGTGTGTGTGTGTGTGTGTGTGTGTGTGTGTGTGTGTGTGCGTATGTGTGGTATGCTTACCTCCATACGGAGTCTGTATGTGTGTATGGTGTGGGTGTGTGTGTGTGTGTATGAGTATGCGTGTGTGTGGTATGCTCACCTCCATAGGGAGTCTGTATGTGTGTATAGTGTGTGTGTGTGTGTGTGTGTGTGTGTGTGTGTGTGTGAGTATGCGTGTGTGTGGTATGCGTGTGTGTGGTATGCTCACCTCCATAGGGAGTCTGTGTGTGTGTGTGTGTGTGTGTGTTTGTGTGTGTGTGTGTGAGTATGCTCACCTCCATAGGGAGTCTGTATGTGTGTGTGTGTGTGTGTGTGTGTGTGTGTGTGTGTGTGTGTGTGTGTGTGTGTGGTATGCTCACCTCCATAGGGAGTCTGTATGTGTGTATGGTGTGCTCAGAGCCGTTGGTGGCGAGGCTGCCCCAGTGGAAATGTAGCTGGAGGGTACTGTATGTTCCGGGGAGCCCCCCACCACTCACCGTCATCCCACTGCCCACCTCCAGCACCACTACACAAGAACACAACCAGACAAGAACACAACAAGACAAGAACAGAACTTAGAACTACACCATACAACACTAAAATACAATCACACAACACAAGAACATAGTAATTCAACAGTACAGCTTAATAGAACATAACCCATATCAGAACACAGCCTATATTAGAACACAGCTAATATTAATAGAACATACACCAGAATGCAGCCTATATTAGAATACAATTAAGGTCAGAAGAGAGAGAGAGAGCGAGAGAGAGAAAGAGAGAGAGAGAGAGAATATGCCGTCCTAGTTCTCTCCATGAGTGTGGCTACAGGTGTATGCCCTTAAGTAGTTGGGCCACTCTCACCTGTGTGGCCATCATTGCGTAGCCTCCACTGCCCTTTCTGCACGGAGTCAAAACCCTCCAGCTGCAGTGCCTCCAGGGCCTGGTCTCTGGTCACGTCATGGTCCAGGTTGATGGGCGAGTGGTGAGACTCCAGCAGGGGGTGGCAGGTGGGGTAGGAGTCTCCCCAGGAGTAGGGGTCTCATGGGAGACGGACACAATAAAGACTTAGATACACTATCTGATTACCCAGAAGTCTGCCTTTCACTTTGCATACAGTGGTGGACTTATGGAGGAAAAAGGGCCTCATCCTTAAAAGGAAGCATGGCCTTTTGTCAGGTTAGCAACTTACCACAGTGTCCCTCGTCATAGCAAAACTCTACGGAAGAACAGTAGGCCTATGTTAAATCAATGTGACAATGTGACTGCTCAACTGTTTGACCCATAAAATGAAGATTCATTCAACAATTTCTTGAATAAATAAATTATGAATAAGATAGGGTTTCCACCATAGATATTAAGCATTCATCACTCACCTGAGGTTGACGCTGTCAGAGAAATAAATGAAAAAGCAATGACTGGAAAAATCATTATATTCATGAGAGCTATAATCCTCTTCTTTCCTCGCATAGAGCGGATGAACGCATAACTACAGGAGGCAAACTTGTTTAAATAGCGGCCCAGCTGCCGGGAGGAAAGGATGGGTTTTTTTCCCTTTCTTTTCTGTACGTACTTGTGCGTGTTGGTGTCAGCAGCTCCAACAGAATCAGAGACAAGGGTCGTGTCACTCCAACCCGGAACAAGCTTGGCATCTTTCCATGTCATTCACACTAATTGCTGTTCTCAAGTGTACGTAATAGGCCTACTGTGACTAGCCTGTGTGATGGTATGGAAAAAATCGAAATGTCTGTAGCCTTAAAGTTTAAAGCTTTAAAGCGCTCATTGACCCACACGTAAGCTGAAGTATTTTGCTATCAGATCATTGTAGTCCTTAAATTTCAAAGCAGTAATATAGTTTAATAAGGTAGACTTTTAAAGAGGATTAAACTTTCTGCTATGATCGTAATCTAAGCCTACAATTGAAGGGAAATCCTTCAGGACTAAGGCATCTGACCTTCAGCATTTGCTGCAAGGGAACCCCTCTGATGGTTTTACACACTTTGACATTTTGGAGTCGGTGGAAGACGGCTCTCTTAAGACAATCCAGTTTAAGTCTGAGATATTGATACCCAGGGGTAACATTACACACATTACAGTTGCCTCTAAAGCCACCGAACCATGCAGGACATCGACCTTTTGGTAATTCAGTTCTGAATGAACTTGTGACTGGTCAGTACCACTGATTTAGCGCCCTCTATTGACAGATAAAAACACACACAGATTCATATATCCTCCCTGTGGACTGAGGATGCTAATTCTTTTGTAAGTTATTTCTTGTTTTTGCCATGGCCATTTTTGGTGCTTTTGGCATAGAACATATTACCCAGTTAGTGGATATCTGTATACTAACTATAGTATAGCCATCTTAAGTGTGTATAGTGAAAAATCTTTCTAATAGTGTCCACCTACGGTCATATTATTGTTTTGAACTGGCCTAAACCAAGCCAAAACGTTTTCATCCACTCATCCTTATGATGCAATGAGCTTGCTTACTCTGATTTTAGTCTGGTGGCAACAGTCTTTACCATGCTATGCGAAAAACACATCACTCACAGACCGACTTCTTTATGATACAATTTATTTGGCATTTGATTAGATGTACATCTACTTCAAAATAAAACTTAAAAGCCCCTTGCAAAAAAGCAGAAAAATCTACTATTAAAAAATATAACGCCTAAAGTAAAATCAACATTTAAAAGTCACTGACTGCTTGCATTCTACATTAAAACATTTTATTTTTTTACAAATCCCCCACCCCTTCAAAATCTTGTTGCACCACCACAGTCTGTAATCAATAACAAATAAAAATCAACTACTTATAAAATCCTTGCAGACGCAAAAGGGTGTAGAATGGGGTCCCAGTTAGTGTCAGGCTCTGGGTCTGGATTAGGCACATCCCCGCCCCGATCGGATCAGAACCAGCCAGATCCCCCAGATCGGATCGGGAGCAGATCCAGCCAAAATCCAGCCCAGAGCCGACCCCTCCTCTGGGGATGGGTTGTTGGGGGAGGACGGGTGCAGAGGTGGGTCTCCAGGAGCCTGCTGTCAGGCGTCAGAGTGCTGGAGGCCCAAGCAGACGTGAGCTCCAGCACAGAGTGGGTTAAAAAGAGACGATTCTGAGCATGCCCAAAACACAAAAACATGCACCTCAGGCCCAAACCATGGGGAAGGGACAGAAGAATCAAAGTAAAATACAAATGTTCACACACTCAAAAATGTTTACACGTTTGTCATCGACCCCAACCCCTTACATAAACACAGAAAAATTCTCTTTTTTTTTTTTTTAACATAGCGCTTCACAGAGGATTGTCTGTGCGCAACGCAAATGAAACTAAAGAAATGAAAAAATTAGACATTTCATACATAACGACAATGACATGGAGAGGAGCTTTGCAGACAGTCCACCAAAGACAACAGGGTGTCCACAAAAGCCTGTATGTGTCTGTAGACATTAACCTCACCCTCTAACACTAACACACACACGCACCAGCTAAAGCCTGTATGTGTCTGTAGACATTAACCTCTCACTCTCTCACACACACACACACACACACACACACACACACACACACGCTAAAGCCTGTGTCTGTGGACATTAACTCAGCTGTTATGTCAGTGTCACCCTAACCTCACCTGTACCATCACCTCTACAGTCAACTAAAATAAATAAATAAAAACACCCCAACCAAACTAAGAGTTTCTTTCTTCTTTCGGCCTCACTATGGCAGCCCAGTTGTCCTTCTACAAGCCTGAAATGATTGTCATGTCCAATTCTAGGGCTATGTAACGTGACATGGCCTCCCTCATGACACCTGGGGCATCCCTACTCTAAAGCTGCCTAGCGCTGGGGTAGAGCGCTCGGGTGAACTTAAAGACTAGACATGGCGGGGGCTGGAGGGGGGCATCAGTAAACCAGCTTAATGAACCAACTCGTGCAGATCATAAGCCATCATAAAACTCCTGAGCCAATGGCTTTAGAGAGGTGTGGAGTTTGACTCTATTCATAGAGCCATCAGTGTTTGTCTGGAGCAAATAGTAAAGAAACTGCACAGAAAAAAAAGAAAAAAAGTCTCATGTGCAAAATACTGAAAAGAGAGAAAGAAAAAAGAAAATCAATAGATTAATAGCTTTTTCATGTTTGCCGTACAGGCTGTGTCAAATACACACAGTCAAATTCAAAGATGGGTGAAGAGGTCATTGTCTGCATGTCATACGTTTGATGAAGAACTTACAAAAATAAAAAATAAACTACAACAACAACAACAAACAAATGCACATAAACACACAGGCTCGCTCGTTCACACACCTGTCTACACTGTCTACTACAGTCCTATGCCAGCTGATGCTGCTGTAAACACACAGCCAACCAATCACACAAGCCGGTCCACACAAGAGCTCTTATTGGATGGTTCTGATGAGCACCGGAGTCTCCATAGTAATGAGTGTTATTACTATAGTGAGTATATAAGTGTGTGTGTGTGTGTGTGTGTGTGTCCTGAGGCACAGAGAGAGAACATCACGACCATCGCCATCACCACGACGACTCCGAGTAACCAGGCAGACACACACACATCACAGAGTATTTTTACTTTACCACCTCCAGAGTCCAGACGAATGACAATACAAAGGAAGAAGGAGAAACTCAGACAGCAGTCTTGGGGGACTCTGCATTATAAAGGGGCTCAGTCTGGAGTCATCCGTACCATGATCGTTTGTAGTGCGAGGCGAACGCGATTGCAACGCAACACGACACACGACCTGCACCAGTTTCCCCACATCCTCATGCTGGCCTGCTGACCCCAGGGAGTCTGAAGGAGTCAAATGAGGCCAGCCAAACTCATCAGGAGGCCAGTGAGCAGACACAGGGGAAGACGAAAAGGGTCAAAAGGTCACACCTGCTGCCCACCGGGGTAAACAGTCCGTCCGTCTTTGTGTCGGACGACGTTGCCATTACTACCAACGTGTCCTTACGACTATGTCTATCCTGTCTCCGTTAGCAACAGGTGGGAGATCATGTGACAGGGAGGAGAAAACAAAACAAAAACAAAACAAGAAAGCAAACACAAAACGAAGCGAGGTGCAGAAGACAGGCAGGAAAGGGGCCCATATTTACAGGTTGCGGAGAAGGACACTGGGGGGGACCTACCACAACAAAAACAGGAAGTACAAGCTGCCTCACCACAAAGCAAATACATGGCCGGCCTCTGTAGCGTCAGACCTTGGTGACGCCTCACTCAGTTCTGTACAGAAACACGCCCGTCATGTCACACAAACACAGAGGCACACTGTTTCAGTTCATTCTTGTGTGACGAGATGCGAGATTCTCCTTCTCTTCTGCTGGGTTATGCTTCTTCTCTTTCTCAAAGGGTCTCATTGACTTTTGTCTCATTTCTCATCTCTCTCATGTTTCTACTCTTCTTTCTTCTCCTGGATGAAAAGAGAGTAGCACCTCTCATCCCCTTTCCCCTGATTTCAGGCCTTTAAAGTAAGTTTGTCTTCTCCTCCTCCTCCTCCTCCACTCCTCCCTTCCTCCCTCCCTCCTTTTCTTTCCCTTCCCTTCCCTTCTCTCTCTCTCTCTCTCTCTCTCTCTCTGTCCCACTGCAGGTCTATACCACTGTGCTGAGAGAGGGGGCGCTGCTGCAGTCTGGGGTGTCCTGGCCCCCCCCGGGGCCGATTCTCTCTGTGGGGGTGTCGGGGGCCACCAGAAAGGTGCTGCTATCAATGGAGTCCTCGCGCTCCTGTGGGTGGGGCGACAGTGGGGGCGGTACAGACACCTCACCGGCACCCGCGGCTACGCCCATTTGACCCACGCCCACCGGCATGCCGTTCCTCGCTGAGGAGACAGACAGATACACACACATGTTAGCACTATTACCACCTCTGTTTTACCAGCAGTGTCAGTCAAAAGGCCACAGAAGACGCACTAATCCGGTCTCTCTCTTGCACACACACACATGCACACACGCACACACACCCTGAGCTTACCCAGGTCCACATAGAGGAGGCTGTCTGGGTTGATGGAGGCCTCGTATGGGGGTGGGGGGTCGTCGGGGTGCTGGATGTCAGGGTACTTGTAGGCGGCGTAGGGAGGGGGGGGCTCCTGGAAGTGGAAGGCCCCTCCCTCGCCGTCGTCTGAGAGGTGCAGGGGTGTGAGGCCCGTCCCAAAAGCGTCCGGACCGTAGTCGAAGCCCGGGACCCGTCGGCCCAGGTTAAAGTGATGAACTGGCAGGAAAACAAACAAGTTCACATGAATACAGACACACACACCTTTCAGCAAACATTATCAACAACAAAAACACTGAATTTAAATTTCTTATAGTTGCCACATATGCACTCACTATTTTTGTGTGTATTTGTGTGTCTTGCGGTTGCCTCAGATGAGGGTCTTAATGCATTCACTACTTGTGTGTGTGTGTGTGTGTGTGTGTGTGTGTCGGTCTCTCTCTTACGGTTGCCTCCGATGAGGGTCTCAATGCATTCACTACTTGTGTGTGAGTGTGTGTGTGTGTGTGTGTGTGTGTGTGTGTGTGTGTGTGTGTGTGTGTCGGTCTCTCTCTTACGGTTGCCTCCGATGAGGGTCTCAATGCATTCACTACTTGTGTGTGAGTGTGTGCGTGTGTGTGTGTGTGTGTGTGTCGGTCTCTCTCTTACGGTTGCCTCCGATGAGGGTCTCAATGCACTCACTACTTGTGTGTGAGTGTGTGCGTGTGTGCCTCTTACGGTTGCCTCCGATGAGGGTCTCGATGCGCTCGCGGCGTCTCTGTCGGAGGCGGTGCACCATGAAGAGCAGGAGGGAGAGGATGAGGAAGGAAGAGATACAGCTGACTATCAGACGCATCCCACTGGCCATGGAGTCAAACAGACTACTGCCATCTGAGAGGTGGGTGGGTGAGAAAGAAAGAATAAAAGGGAGAGACAGAAACAGAAAGAAAGTAGAAAGGGGGCAAGAGAGATATGCTTTACCAATGCATGTGCAACACAGACATAAGACAGGCACAGGATACTTTCTAGCAGTCAGTAAGGGTGTGTGTGTGTAAATAATAGAGAAACGGTGCCTGTATGAATGTGTGTGAGTGCAGGAATTTCTATTCTGGTGTGTGTGTGTGTGTGTGTGTGTGTGTGTCACTGAGAGTCTGCACTGTGTGTGTGTGTGTGTACCTGGATCCAGGCAGGTGAACTTGCAGCACTCTTTGGGGTCCTTTCGGAAGTGCTGGCATCCCTGCGGGCGCTCACACAGCGCCGCCACACACATCTCAGGCTCGCCATCGTGGCACGTGCAGCTCAGACACGGGTCGTCACCCTTCGGCGTGAAGTAGTAGCCCTCGGTCACCACGTTGTCCTTGATGTCCACACACGTTTGTCCTGAGGACGGGCAGGAGCGGGACACACAGGTTCGGGATCGATAAACACACAAACCTCAACAGAATACCTAACACTCACACACAGACGCACACACACACACACACACACACACACAGAGTCCTGAAGTGTGTGAGCGCGAGTCAGATGAGGAGCTAACCCATCTATCCACACATGCTCCTCAAAAGACTGAGTCATTCTCAGTTCCTGTTCCCACTGCCGCGATCACACCACGCCCCACTGCAAGTTCTACAATTCAATTCAATTACATTTTATTTAAATAGCGCCAAAACAATAACATTGTCTCAAGGCACTTACGAGAATAAGGGCTTCACATGATTAGAAATGAGAACATGAGCTATGAGGGAGCCCTTTCTGACACTTCGCACCATCTCACTGTTCATACCACAGAAATGGAAGCAAGGAGAATGGAGGGAGGCATGCAGATGTTCTCCTTTGTTCATGCTCCCTATGATGCTAGAGTAACCTATGATGCTATTTCCAATGGATATAGGTAACAGTGTACAAACACATCTAGTGGCAGCGATTCCTTGAGTGCTTTGTGGCAGGGATTTAGCATTTGTCCATTTCAACCGTTCACACACTGTGTTCCTAGAAAAATACCAGCACTTCTGAAGACTCTTCTTTCCTCTGTTATGCAAAACATCTTACTAATGTGTTGCGAGAGGAGTAAGGAATGGAGGGGAAGAGGGCAGATGAGAGGAGAGGAAAAGAGATGAGAGTAGAGGAGAGGGGGAGAGGGGAGAAGTGAAAGCAGAAAAAGAGAAGGGGAGGAGAATAGAGGAGGCGCTGAGAAGAGACAAGAGTAAGAGAAGAGAGAGAAGATGAGATGAGATGAGAGGAGAGAGTTCCAGAGGTGAGGAGAGGAGGAGAGAGTTTGAGGGCCGATGCGAAGAGAAGAGAGGAGGACCGGTGATGAGAGGAGAAGAAAGTTGGAGAGGAGAGAGTTGGAGAGGAGAAGAGAGTTTGAGAGGAGAGGAGAGTTTGAGAGACAATGACAGGAGAAGAAAGGAGGAGAGAGTTTGGGAGGACAGGGGGAGGGAGTTTTAGAGGCAATGAGAGGAGAGGAGGAGAGCACATACTCCTTTTGCAGAGGAAGGGGAACTTCTTGTAGCAGTTCTCGGCGTGCCAACTGTGCAGGCCCCGCTCGTTCATGCTCTTCATCTGGAAGCGCTGCAGCTGCGCACAGAACACGTTGTCCTGCGGGGGCACTGCCTCCCCCAAACTCGTCAGACCCTCTGGGGGCAGGAACACCTGCATGGAACCTGGGGGGAGGAATACTTCTCTATCAGTTGTGGAGCTTAACGTTTGCCCATAGGTTAGACAATGTACATTATAAATATAGCATGATCATACAGATTTATACAGAAGTATAACACGAAAATGCATTTCTGTACTATATGTAGTAACACTTAGATAGATTTCTTCGAGTTAGATTTGATGCTGAAGACGAAGGCAAATATTGTTTTCATTGGCTGCAGGGGAAGAGAGGGAGGGGCGCTCACCTTTGTAGGCCACCTCCCAGCGTCCCTCAATTGAGTGGTTCTGATTAGTGATGACATACTGGTAGCCCACCCAGAACCTGCAAAAACATCACACACACACATAGAGTTTACCAACAAACAACATAACAATATCACAAGTGTACACTAACTTTGCAGCTACCTTTGAATGTCCAGATGTGCACAAACACACACACTCTCTCTCTCTCTTTATCTTCTTGTCAAGGGGGGGCCAAAGAGTCACATGCTTGCAAGAGACACATACGTACGCACACACACACACCTACACACATACACACAAACACACACACCTGCACACACACAGCATCCCCATCATGACAACACCAAACTTACTTGCACTGGTCCCTCCTTTCGCAGACCTTCTCGTCGAAGTCCACCTCAATCTTCAGGATGAACTGGAGCTCCTCGTTGGTGACGAACGTGGCCAGCGAGCCGTTGACCTTCTGGCAGGTGTCCACGGCCTGCCAGTAGTTCTCATTGCGCAGGTACACCTTGTAACAGCTGGCCGTCTTCTCGTAGTGGTGCCAGCCACTTGGGCACTTCTCTGTGGGCAACAGAACAGGCATGAGGCCAGGGGGCTCTGGGATATGCCCAGGCACAAGACTACACTTAGACCAAAGGCCTCAGGTCTTGGAGGCCCGGGGGCAAGCTCAGGCACAATTACCCAGGATCAGACAGCACAAAGGCAGAAGTTAAACCAATGGGCTTTAGAGCATGCCCTTGTCTTTGCCCTCATCTGATTTTACTACCTTCTCCTACATACATCTTCTCTTAAAGTCATCAGCATTATGATACAGATACATCCCACCACCTGACAATAATACCATGCTGTTGTAAGAAATAACAACGTGTTTACACTTTTCAACCAATGGAGACAGCATGGATACACTTCTCAACCAATCAGACCGTATGGTTGGAACAGCCCAACAACATAACTGGCGTGACACATATACAATCACCATACACACACACACACACACACACACGTAAATAACTGGAAACTGGGTCACTGGTACTAGATGTTGTGAATGTAACTCAAGAGGCTCAGGCTCTGAGCCAAGTGATCTTCCTTAACAGTGCCAAGGCAGTTTGTAGGGTATGCTCTTCTTCAGACAGAGGGAGGTGGGGAGAGTGTGGAGGGGTTCTGGTAAAAAGGGAAGGGACTTACTGTTGAAGCGCACAGGCTGGGCCACACCCATCACATCTTCCACCTGGTCATAGCCATTGCCATAGCGATACCGCTCCTCTTTTATGGCTGTATGAAGAGAAGCACAGGAGTGAATGTGTGTGAGTGACTGAGTGTGTGTGAGTGCAAGTGCGAGTGTGTGTAGAAAACACACAACCTCAGTAGTGCGACGTATTTAAAGGCTGTAGGACACACTTAATGATATTATTTTTGACTTGCATCGATACTTGGCAAAGGTATTGACAGAGCTCAGAAGAAAAACAGATGGGTGAGCTGGCACACATGATGCCAAATGTTGTAAGAGTAAGGGTTGGCTGCTGCCAGTAAAAAAGCATATTTTGGCACTTAGTCCAAGGTTTCACCATTAAAGCATCAGAGTGAGTCCTGTGTTGTGTGTACAGTGCAGACAGGTACCCGCAGGCACCCAGAGACCTGTTACAGCCTGGTGAGTTTCTACCAGGTCCAGCAGTCTAATCTAGCAGAGCGCAACGGAGAAGCAGCCGTTCTGCATAACAGCATTGTGCGGTTGATGTCTGACCTCGTTTGGTGGGATCTGAGCAGTGTGTGTGTGTGTGTGTGTGTGTGTGTGAGAGAGAGAGAGAGAGAGGTGGGGGGGGGGGGTGTGTGTGTGTGTGTGTGTGTGAAAGCTCAGTCACAAGAGCGCTACTAGATAACAAAAGGTCACATGGCAAACAAATCCACCCTCTCAACCCCCATCTCCCTAATCAGGGCTCTTACACAGGCAGGGATCAGACAAGGGGCATGCTGTGTGTATGTGTGTGTGTGTGTGTGTGTGTGTGTGTGTGTGTGTGAGAGAGAGAGACACACAGCAGGGTTTCCTCAAGGATTTTTTTCTTGGCGGCCCAGTGTCTGGAAAGAATTGATTTTACTGGTAAAATTCAAAAGTTAATGGCGCATGTTTCTAGAGAAAAGTATGTAACAAACGCAAATATAAGGCTGACCTATATAATGTACCACATAATATCGCAACACCTCGATGGAAGAATGTCCTCATATCAGACAATGTCTTCAAATCAGTTGGACTGTTACCGGGATGTCATCCTGGGGTGGGCAATGGGATACGCCTATATAGGGTGGGCAACTAAATTCAATACGAATATACTGTATAATGTCCAAAACCTACCCGTCCTCCAGTGTAGACTGCAATTGCAACTTCGCAAACATGATCGCGCTTGACAATAAATTATTGTAATCTGATGCAATTAAAAACTATCAGACTGTTCTGCTTAGCAACTGGACATGGTTGGATAAAATCCATTCCCTCCCCATGCTATCTCATATGAGAGGAAGCTGTTGCATTTTGTGACTCATTATTCAATGAAACGTAGAAAAAGAAAACTTACTTTATTGATTTATTTGTTTTCATTAAAACAGAAACATTGTGTTGAAGGATACATTTTATGTTTGAATTATTACTAGACATTTTGAAGTTTTTAATTTATTGGATTTTTATCAATTTTACCCGGCAAAAAAACGGTAATTACCAGCTAACGGAAAGACAGCTCCATAGCATCAATCTGTTGATCTCTCTGTCTGTCTGCATGTCTTGCTCTATTCCACTGTCTCAATCTCTCTCTGGTATTTCTTATATCTGGATCACTTCTAAGCTGTGCATTAACTTTACATGTCACCCATTCCCATATGGACCGAGTGATCTGTTCCAGCTCAAGTCCCTTTTAACACCTTAAGAGACGTGCTAGCGACAGATGCTAGCACTCATGGGTTTTAGCCTCCTTGCTAGCACGTCTACCTACCATATCCGAAATTGTGAGTTCAACTCCAGTGCGAGACTGTGCTGTCTACACAATGTAGTTTACACAGGAGGAAGACATCTGCTAACTCGTAGCATGCTGGGTGTAAACCGTTTGTGAAAGGGGAAGCGACACACTGTGCTACTCAAACTCAATATACTGTCTTGTTTTGGTTTTCTTTTATTGGAAACATGTCCTTTCCCAGGAAAAGACTGTTTTGGCTCTCAGAGTTCTGTTGGCTGAAGAACGACAGAGTCATCACTTGTCAGTCTGAATATCAACAAACCACTTCTGCTTTAATCAGAGTCTAAATGCAGCAGAGGGTTTCTGATCATACAGGGGCTTTGAGTGCGTGTATGTCCATGTGTACGTGTGTGCGCGTGTGTGTGTACTGTTAAGATCAATGTCTGAGGTCGTCTGCTTCCTTCTAAATGTACAGCATGTATTTTTGCGAGCATGTGAGAATAGAGTTTGAGGTTGTCTGCTTCTCTTTAAAATGTGTGTAAATATGTGTATTTGTTTGTGTGTTGGGGGAGGGGGGGGGGGGGGGGTATTGCATGACATAGTGAGACCATATGTTGGTGCAGTATTTAATGTGTCTGCTACTTACGGGGGCAGTCCATCTCATCGCTCTTGTCATCACAAGCAGTCCAGCCATCACACTGCCAGGACAGAGGGATACACTGCATCTTCCCACTGCGGCATGCAAACTGCCCAGAGCTGCAACGCTGCTCTGTGAGCACACACACACACACACACACACACACACACAGAGAGAATCAAAGTCAAGGTCATTAGTAAATTTAAGCCGTATGACTTATGAGCATGCATATAAACTGCATTAGCATCCTAAACCATGATGTATTTTATCTGGCTGTCATATAAAGCCCAAAGTGCAGCCTCAGCCATGGCTGGACTCCTCTGGTGTTTTGAATAAAGGTCAGAGGGCAGAGTGTTGTTTTTTTTTTTTTTTTTTTTTTAAAGCACCAGCTCCACTAACAGATTCACTAATCTGGACAAAAATGGAGGAGCTCAGTTTTTGGTTTGGTTTGGTTTGTGTCTGTTATTCAATCAAAGAGTAATACAACCACAAACGTATTGGCCACTGTGTATTTTTACCCACGCTCCAAATCACATAGAAGCACTTGTGTCATATGTGATGAACTAACTGCATGCACGTGCATAACTGAAGGAAAACAACAGTAGACTGCTGATGAGAATCAAATGGTGAGGGACAGGGTCAGTACACGAAAGTCCACCCAGACAAGCGCAGCTTGGAGTCTGATGTCTGATGATGAAGACTTCACTGTGATCTGAGCCTGCCCATGGCCTCCGTAGACCCAGAGGACAGGGCCTCTGTCTAGCTGCAGGACATCAATGCTGATCTACTCCGTAAGGAGATAGAATCACAGGGCCTCTGGTCTGGCTACAGTAATCCCCTCCAGAAGGACACAGTACTGTGTTAAAAAAAGCTCAGCTAGAGCCATGGCTGGACTCCTCTGCTTTCATGAATAATGGTCAGAGGGAGGAATGACTTATAAAGCGCCAGCTCAACTAACAGATTCACTCTGGAAGAAAACAGAGGTCTGTTTTAGTTTGGTTTGGGCCTCTGTCTGGCCAACGTGACCCACTCCATAAGGACACAGCAGAGAGAGAGAGAGATTCACAGAGCCTCTGTCTCTCTAATGTGACCCACTCCGTAACGACACAGTACTTGGCAAACATCCGTCTCAGCTCTGATCTACACCACCAGTCCTCGCAAACAAAGCAGACTCAGACTGCTAGCCTTCCTATCAGTCGAAGGGCACGGTGACATTTGTAACAAATGATGGCTACGATTAACACAGGGCTCTCATGAAGCAAAAGGGTCTCGACAGAGTTAGGAGGGAACAAGGGAACACTCCTCCGCTGAACCTGATCCTTCATGATCCTCAACTACTCGATGATAAACACGAGTCTGTCAAAAGATCTGATTGTGGCCCTCTATTCAGATAACAAGAGAACTACGAGTTTCAGCAGGAGCTGAGAAAACTGCACACCAGAATGGAGACTTTCATCACATGCTGTCCTGGCAGTAGGATCCTACTTGACAAACAACACATGTAGAGTTGCACTCACCAAGACACTCATGCAACATCAATTAGAACATTCACCCTGAGTAACACACAGAGGGCACCAGTACACGTGCATTAGTAAACACTAACTTAGAAGTGGTCCCTAGCTTGCCAGCCAGACACTTCAGATTTCCATAATGTACAATGTGGTTGTCTACGGAGCTCATTTCACCATTTTGACAGCCTACCACGAGGACGTATGGGAGAAACCACTACACCACACTGGGGGAGAACAGGGGTGCTTACCTGACAGAAGCCTGGCCAACGCTAGCCGAGGGCCTGTAACGAAACACACAACAGGTGAAGGCTTAACTAATCAGTTCACAACAGCTCAGTGAAGAAGACCAGCTCAGAGAGACACAGTACACTGACTGACAACTGACAGCACACACACACACAGACATACATACAGCACAAACAGACACACACAGATAGTGGGGTCTGGGTAGTGGAATGTAGCCTTCATCTTTTAGGGAGTCATTGGCCACCTAGGGAGTTGTTAATTAGGGGAGGTGTCCCATTTGCCAATGCTTAAATACATAAGGGGCAATGGGGGGTCCCTGAAGGCCCATTCAGGCCACCTGTCCATGTCCACCTGTCTCGTCATGAAATACGTCACGTCTAAGACCACCCACAGCTTCTGCTTCTCTTCAAACAAGACTGTCAAGTCAAGCTGGCAGAAAACTCAGTGTCATGCTAACCTGTCTTTAAAATTTCTTTCTAGGCTGTCTGTGGCTGGTGGAGAATTACTAAGTGCCAACACAAAGCCGGACTCTGTTTAAGAAGCTGCTCTACGAGCTTCTATGAGGCAGACACAGGACCCCCACCACTCGCCTCAAGATCAGAGGAGGGAGCAGTACTGCCCTCCCTGTTTCATTCATTCACAAACCCATCACATGACACTGCGCCGCTTCAGAAAAACAGGCCAGCAAAGGCCAGACTGCCCTGCTCTAACACTGCTTGGGCTGAAACACACTTGCTGCAGCTGGAGGCAGGTCATGGCACGTCTTGTGACTTTAGTTTGTCACAAAAACGCACTTTCAGTCTAACGAGACTAGAGCGACCAACCACTCCTGTGTTGGGTTGGGAATGTCTGGAACCACGTAACCAAGGGATGGTGTTCAGTCATGGACAACTTCAAACTGTTCACTTCTGTTGCTGTTGGAATCGCCTACATTTCAATCCTTACATATCATTTAGGATAAAAAGCTAAAATGTTTTTAATATATTTCTCACTTTTAATTGCTAAATCATCCCCAGGACTTGAACAACAATATTTGAAAATACATAACAGACCGTCCATGGCATTATTTGTGTGTAAAAGGCCTATGTTTTGTTAAATTTGTGGAATTGAAATCTAACACTGGAAACTTAAAACATACATTTCTATTGCTTTCTGCTTTTAAACTAGCAACACGGATGGCTTCAGGAGCTCCGATGGTGGCATAATCGTGGTTACTTTACCTAAACGATCAGTCATAGAGGGGCGGCCACCCTAGTTTGACAGCGCAAACAGAGCCACCCCACCACGCAATGCTCCAGGTTTAAAATTAGCACCATGTTGCATTCTGATTACACATGGTTGTTTAAGTCCGCTAACTGGTGCAGACGTTAAATCCACACAGACTAACCTTTTGACATGCCACCACCTGCCACTCTAGGGACAGGTCTAATCCGAGTCTGACTGGGCAACACATTTGGTTAAACTAAATCTAACGTCCCTCACTCGACTACAAATACCGCCAGAAATTCGGTGTAAAGTGTGAAACAGTCAGACATTTACACTTTCAGTTTACACCCGTGATATAAGGTCAGTCTACGTTAAAAGGCAGGAGAGAGATGGGCGATCTGATCAAACAAGCAGTGCAGCATTTGTGTTCCCTAATCCATCACCTTAATTATAATGACTATTTTAATGAATAGTTGTTGCGTAGGGTGCTTTTCCCAGTAATACTAGCCTGCAACATAAAGGAAACAAGGGTGTTTCATGAGATGGCTGCATATAGCCTGTAAACTTAAAATGCACTTTTAAGGCATATATTCTATAACACCTTTGTATATGCTCAAGTTTAGCCTATAACGTTATACAGAACTCCTGCCCGCAACTGTTGACGCGATCCCTACAATGCATTCAGTACGCAGACTACGAGCGGATTAAAAACCAAATGGCTAAAATCAAGCTAGCGGTAGCTTTCTCTTACTTAGTCTGTAGTTACTGAACCCGCGACTGAGATATATGATGTAAATACCGACTATCGATGTGAAATAATTAATGATGTAGCTTCGCAAGATTTAGTCTCTGCATTAGGAGCGAAATGCCTATGCATGGGTACACGAGTAAATCTCAGCCGAGGCAGTAGGCCAAGTCCCAATCAAGGCCTGTCACAAACGTTAACGTTAGCTTACAATTTGTCCAATTACCAGCTACTTTGTTTCCTAAAATGCTGAGCTTTTCCAAATGACCTACATTTGCATTACCTTGCATGCACTACGCAAAACACAACAATCACAAACAAGAAGGCATGCTAACGCCAGATAACTTAATCGCATACTAGCTATTAGGCTAGCTAGCATGGTAACCTAGCAAGCTGTTGTAGCAAAATAGTAGCTCCCAGTTTACGTTGGCCAAATTGTGTTACACCCACATGCACTTACCTGTCCGTGGTGGATCCGTTAAAGTCAGAACAAACAGGAGAGACAAGACAAGGACGAAACTGCTGCTGTCAGCCTTCGGCAACATTTATCCTCCATTCATAGTAGTTCACCCACACAGAAAGAAAATAACCGAGAATATGAACTAGCACACCCTCGTCAACAACTTGCAACGAAGATCGATCTAGCTATTTGTTATTTCCTCGTCGACAAAAAAAAACGTGGCCCATAATGGAACTGCAACTATAAACACATATCGTACAAACGATCTACATAATTTGACACCCGCGAACCTCCTTTGAGACTACCAGCCTGACCAATATACCCAAGAACAGAAATAAAACAAGATGGCTCCGTTCTCCCATCACAACAATCCCAAACACACTAGACAACCAATCAGTTTACAGACAGGGGGCGGGGTTTATTCTTCTTATTGTAACATTCTGCCAGATTCCCCATTATTTGATATTACATTATAGCCATCAGTATATAGGGGAAAGGTATATCCTTTTTCAAATCATGCAACACTGCAAACATTTAACGGGAAATGCATGAACAGAAGGGGAAAATAAAACCAAAATATCTATGTTTCATATGAAAAAAGTTGAAAATAGTTTAAATAGAATTTCTGATTAGTTCTCTTAAAGAGATTGGCAATCTAGTAATTTAGCTCCGTCGTTTTGGTTGTTTTCAGGTAATTTAACCCTCCTAAGTAAAACATGCAGCATATTCCCCTTGAAAACGTGGTGTACAATCATATTGTAGGCTACTGCATTAGGCAAGGCAAGGCCTTAGTGTATGTAATCAGTCCCCTCTTGTTACATCACCGTATGGATGAGCGTGTTTAATACTGTTTATAATGAATATAATTGGGGAAAGATATGTGGCTGACAGACTTTTAATTTTGATATGACACAGGGGTATTCCAAGTACGTTAGTGATAAACGTTGGTCGAAGTCAAAGTAAGTGGTAAACCTCCTAATAAAAGAGCCGCATGGGAAAGCTTAATTTACCCAGGTGTATAAATCATGTAGCCCTGGAATACCCCCTAGTTTGTTATTTCAAACGAGTTTAAAATTGTGTTGTTGCTGTTCATTTTAAATTGTCAAATACTGTCATAGACTAGTTACATCCAGTTGAGGTGGTTATTAAATGCACAAGGAATGCAACTGAAGAAGCGCGGGAAATCCATTTCAATACATAGGTTCTTAAACTGCTCGTTAATGAATCGTATTCTTCATATTTCACAACTGGAAATATACAATTATTAATTTAATGAATTTAATTTTCAGGCTTCGGACGATAAATAAAAAAGTCCCTATGTTGACAAAGGAGAAACAAAGATTTATGACGCTTGGAATTAATTTGTTATGACGTCGGGTGGCGTAGTTAACCCAGTGTTCGACGTCATATCAAAACTATTGACAGTGAAAGGGTTGATGAAAGTATCTTCAAACATGCCTACCACCAACAACAACAAATGAAGCAAACATTTGTTGTCTGCTAAAATAGTGCGCATAATGCCTGGCTGACAGAATCAAGCCGGTCTTAACGCAGGTGTTCCAACATGGATGAGTCTCTGGTTCTGAAGAAATGTGGTTACATATTAGGCAGTACATTAGGTGATGGTTCATATGGAAAAGTCAAGTCCGCCTATTCTGAAAGCCAAAACGCAAACGTGGCAGTTAAAATCATCAATAGAAAAAAAGCAGCCGCTGATTTCTTGGAAAAATTCTTGCCACGAGAACTGGAAATCCAAGCAAGCTTGAGCCATTCAAACATCGTGAAAATTTTCAAAATTTTCGAAACGTCAAATGGGAAAGTATTCATCATTATGGAGCTCGGCGTACAGGGAGACCTACTGGAGTTTGTCAAAAGCCGGGGCGCTCTACCTGAAGATTTCTCAAAAAAACTTTTTCGCCAGTTGTCCATGGCAATTAAATTCCTCCATGACCAAGACATCGTCCACCGGGATTTGAAGTGCGAGAATTTACTCTTGGACAAAGACTTCAATTTGAAAGTGTCAGATTTTGGATTTACACGACGGATTACTTACGATGACACCGGGAAGATGGAACTAAGTAAAACTTTCTGTGGATCTGCAGCTTATGCAGCACCCGAGGTTTTGCAGGGCATACCATACAACTCCAAAATGTATGACGTGTGGAGCATGGGCGTGATTTTGTTTGTTATGATGTGTGGGTCCATGCCTTACGATGACTCAAACATCAAAAGAATGCTCAGAATTCAAAAGGAGCATCGGGTAGACTTTCCTCGATCCAAACAGATCCCAGGAGAATGTAAAGACATGATCTACAAGACACTGCACCCAGATGTCAAAAAACGACTGGACATCTGTGCCATCCTAGAACATCACTGGTTAGGAAAGACAGGTGAGGTTAGCAGCAGACATCACAATGGGCCGGCCACATCTAAACCAGCCTCCAGCAGCAAAGACAAGAAAAACGTGGAAGGGAAGGTGGAGACAGACATCACTACAGACCCTGGCAAAGAGGACCACGCTGGACCCTCCTCGCCCAGGACTGAAGTAGCCTGTGTGACGTGATGGTAAGGACACAGACTACAACCTCTACTCAAGCAGAACACATACAGTAGTGACATTCAGCCATTTAATGAATATCTGGTCCTTCTACTGTAAGGTAGGACCTTATTTACAACTCTGTAACGCTCCAAGAATAGCATTTTAACTTGAAGTAGAAAATAGGTTCTTGTCAATGACATCAGTAATGTAACACAAAGTCGTTCAAAGAATTGAAATTAAAAACAACAAAATATAACAGTTTAAATCACTTTGGACTTACTATACAAAAATGTCTTCTTTCACAGTGACATTTGCTGTGAATATCCTTTAACATTTTCTATGTACAAAAGCATATGCACGTTGTACGTGCCAAGTTAAGCTTGTTCTAAAACCCAGAGGCAAGAGGGCATCACTCAGCCAGCCAGTGAAGTATCCCAACCAAGTTCCAAA
The DNA here is from genome assembly GCF_900700415.2 of Clupea harengus. Taxonomy (NCBI): domain Eukaryota; kingdom Metazoa; phylum Chordata; class Actinopteri; order Clupeiformes; family Clupeidae; genus Clupea; species Clupea harengus. The sequence continues at coordinate 7,135,856 of NC_045163.1, read as the reverse complement.
GGACGAGACTGTTAGGAGTCTGTTTACTAAAACAATTGTTTCTAAGGATGAGATTGATAGGAGTTTTCATAAACAGTTCTGTTCAGAACTTTCCTGCACTCAGTGGAACTGCCTTCCAGATAAGGAGGTGAAATCTGTGTATCATTTTCCTCATATATTTTAGACTGACCGCTTTGAGTCCAGTTTTGGTCTAGTATTCCCTGTCCAGGTCAGAGAGACACACTGCTTGTTAGAAGTAGTCGGCGGCTTTTCTCCTCTTAGGAAGCTGCAGGAGATCGTCAGTGATAGAAGCGGGGTCTTGTGACGACGGAGTGTGGATCTTGCCAGGTGTTGGGGTGTCCTGGGGCGTGAGTGACCCCCCCAGGGGTGTCTTGGAGCCAGAGCCCCGGTGCGAGGGCGAGGGGGTGTAGCTGGCGCGCAGGGCTTTGTCTGTGTACTTGCTGGAGGAGCGGTTGACAAGCTTCTGGAGAGCAGGGGAGAGGGCGGCTGGCGTCACGCCCTTGGGCGTGAGACTGTAAGGAAGGAAAGGATTAAGGCATCTGGATTACCAATCACTTCTCATAGCTTTTGAATGGATACATTCAGGGACGCAGATTTACCTCAAAAAGTGTTGCAAAAGGCAACACAAGCAATCAAAGTGAAAAAAGAACTGCTCATCAGTATGACCATCCCACTACATGTCTAGTAGAAGTCTGTGTTGCCATATTGTATATGGTGAGCAAACAATCTGAAGGCTAATGTGAGAGCTATGTTCTGACATGCAGAAAGCCTACTGGTGAATGTGCACTGAATGTCTATAAGACCACGTTCCCCTCACCTGGCCAGGTTTTCAGTGACTTTGCGCAACGCCTCCTGCTTCTTGGCTCGGTTTTTGGCCATGGCCTCGTTGGCCATTTTCAAACCTAGCCGCTCTCTTCTTCCTGGTTCAGGAATCTGCAAGTGAAAGTTTGGTTAACAAACTGACTAAAGGTTTTTGCACTGTAAGCTGAGCGTTGCATGATAGCATTGCAGACTACAGGAGACCCCTTCACACCCACGCTATGTCAAACTATACATTATGATAAGCATAAGGGAGATAGAACATGATACAGTAACAGATTTAGACAACCAGGGCAAAGTGAGGCTTTGACTCACCTTAAAGGAAGGGCCGTGGTTTCTCTCTATATAAGGGGAATCAGAGCCTTCCAGACGGAACGGGGTGCTCTCGATCTCACCCCAGGTCATCAGCGGGGAGTCAGCCACACCTTAGAGAGGCAGAAAGAGGTCACATGTGTAGTCTTGGCAACATGCATTACAGGGGTCGTCTACACCCATCCAATGACGCCCACTTTCACAATACATGACATCACACCATTTTACCCAGCGTAATATTCAGAACCTCCCAAGAACTCTATTCAATTTCTACAAGAATAATGTGTTAAGTGTGAACATGCATGTGCGACACTACTCAATATTAAACAATAAAAAAAAAACCTGCACAATCCTGCGTCAACGTTTTATAATAACAGTGATTCTAATGTTGGCACAGCCAGATCTCAACTGCAGTGTTGAGTCTTTGAGGAAGACGGGACTGGATGTCAGGATCCCACAGACCATCGTACTCACCAGGCATAGGTGATGGAGTCCCAACATACCCAAAGCCATTCACTTTAGGGGATTCGTGTGGAAGCAGGTCTTTCCCATCGGGGCCAACCTTGCCCTGTTTGTACTGGGGGAAAAAAGACATAGAGGAATATGATTGTGGTTGTCACACAGGTTATAGGGAATATTTATTTATCAGAGTAGTTTAGGAGTTAGATCCAGCCTGTGGTTGGTTATTGGAGTACCTGTGCATTGAGAGCCGCAGCCTCCTTGATCTGGCTGTTGTTGAGGGCTTTGCTAAAGGGGTCCTCCAGAAACCGTGTGTTCTTATGGACCACCTCACGAGGTCTCTTAAAAATTGCATCGTCGTCTTTCACTCCTTACAATCCAGAAAGGTAATCAATGAGATACAACGCACAGCAAATTACTTTCCTGCATATAATGGCATTGCTTAAAAAAAAAAAAAAATAATTCAATGAACAGACAAGGGCGGCAATCCTGTATAATGCCTGCATATAATGAGTCCTTACCTTCTGGATAATACATGAGGGCGTTTTTGGCTTTGTACACCCACGTCTCCAATCCTGCCTTTGTGCTCTCGATGGCCTGGACCTCTGAGGAAGGTAGCGCCATGTATTCGTCATGGCGCTTTGAGGGGGGAAAACAATACAGATGCAGGCTGGTTTTGAAATCAGCTACACACACACAGCCAAATCTGACAGCTTTGTATTAAATGGTCTACAGTAAGCGCTCAACTGTATTGTGTGGTATGGATTGAGTAGCTGATACATGTGTTCAGTGCTACGAGTACCTGATATGTTGGTATGGTGTGTGTGTGGTATAAGGCCTGGACTGAGTACACGATAGTGTGTGTATCTAGTATGGCTGGAATGAACACCTAATGTCTATTGATACGAACAATCATACATGATGTGTGTACAGAGTACTGAGTACTATGACGCTGAGTAACTGATATGCAGTGCAGTGAAGTTGTGTGCCTCATATGGGATGGTATGTTTGGGTTCTGGAGCAAGTACCTGTTGGTACTCTTCCTCTGCCTCATAGAGCCATGAGTGCCTCAGCTTCTCCTTATCCTTGGCGAGCTCCATAATCTGCTCAAAGGAGGCATTGTCCTCACTGGTATTCTTAGCCAGAAACCGATCCAGGCATGGCAGTTCCTTCTCCTCTCGTACACCATCCTTCACTCCTGTAAACATACCATCCGTGCCTTTAATACCCAAGCCATAGTTTGCTATCGGCTGTGGCCATCCAGGGCTGACTGACACATTACAGACCCTACATTGGTGATGAACACTGCTACTTGTCCAGTACTCCCTTTAAACAGACTTAGTGTATGTAGAACATTTCTGACCAAATAAACTACAGTGGACAACACTGAATACAGAGAGCACCTTACCATATCCTGATTCTCTCATTCCAGACCTGGGTTTGCCATGGGAGGATGAGGGAGACACAGGGCGACCCTCTGGGGTTTCAAATGAAGCTGGCGACACATCTGAAACAAGCCACAGAAGCCATCAAACAACACTGGAAAACACCAGGTCAGCTTTGAACACCTGACATGGAAGTGTTCTTCTAACCAGGAAATAAATCTATCCCCGGGGTGTATGCGTTTTCTATTCTCTCATGTTGAGTGATATTTACAGAGGGAAATATCCCTTGAATTACATTTCAAATGAAAAAAAAAAATAACCAAATCGACACAACACTTCATTCTACTGACCCTATTTAAAACTTACATGGCATGCTGACGCGCGGGGTAGATCTGTTTGAAACGGATCCGTATTTAATGGCGATTTCTCGCATCTTCCCCAAGTCTCCAGTTTCCTCGGCCTCCAGGTAGTCTTTCTGAGCCTGCAGTTTTGTGACATCTGGGAAGAAGTCTCGCTGAATGATCTTCCCTAAGCCCTGCGAGGCAGGAATACAGTTCAAATTGAATCCATTCCTTTAAAGTCCACAGACAGGGTACACTTGACTATTAGAAATGTACTGCAAAGTGTATCATTGCCGCACAGCTATCTTATTCTACATCAAGCTAGAGGTCCGCGCCAGATAACCGAAAAAAACTCTACTCACGCTTGCCTCACGGGTGCAATACCATATGCCGTTTCATCATATTCGGTAGAATGAAGGACAAATTAGTTGTGAATACTATCACCGTGTTTGAAATGTATTGGTTTTGTTAATAGCCGAGTGACAGCTGCTTTTCCAAAGTAAAGTTGGCAATTTTGCAACTTTTCCGATGCGCCATTTTACCGAACAGCTAGTTGACATGACTAACAAGTGGTGGAAAATGAATGTGAAAAAGTATTTGTTCGGTAAATTAGCGCGTTCGGTGATTCGGCGTGGACCTCTAGCAGATACCGATATCTAGTGATGAAAACAACTTATCGTTAACGGAGAAGGCAATGAACGTTTTGCACAGTTTAGGAGCGAGTATCGACACACCAACCAACACAAGCAGTAATGTAACGTTTCATTAGACATTTACAGTTTAACAGTTTAATAATTCGAAAAGATAACATCTGATCTCTGAACAATGTAACATAATCCAATACGACGACCTACACCACCTACTTGTCGAAAACGCCCTCGTCAACAAACAGACTAGCTAATGAAATTTGGAAAGACATACAGATTATTTAAATTAGCCATCTGGGTATTTGTTGGCAGCCCTTTATCAGTCATTACCTCAATGTAGTCCTCTTCAACAAGAACCTTCCTGTCGCATTTCTTTACTTCCTCTGCGGGTTTTCTAATAGCGAGAGTTGTGATTAGCGACTCGGACTTGTTAGCCTTCTCAAGGATTCCTTGCATTGTTCCACTTGTTAGGCTAACGCTACACTACACTTGGACTTTATAAGCTCTAAGCAAAGATTATTTGTAATTGTTGTTACAGTCGTTCCATGTGCATGTATTTTAAGATTACAAAGTTTCTCTATTTAATTTACAAGTGAAATGTCCTGCCAGCTACAAATCGTACAAACGTTAGATATCAGCACAGCACATTGTGAAATAACAATCGTCATTTCCGGAATGACGAACAGTCTACCAGAGAATTTCGTGAACGTTCTAGAAAACCTGCGAGGGCTGACAAGTAGGAGAAATGTCTTACCGCCACCTAATGGTGACTTTGGTGTACAATAATAACAACCAAGTAACCAAATATTAATTTCAGAGGAAGAGGTTGTTTTGCTCTATAACACGTTTTAAACTATATCAAATAACAATACACTAATAATGATAATGATTCAAAACTATGATTATATTTATAAAGTATGCCTCAAACAAATTAACTAATTAGACAGATGATGTAAAAATGGTGATTTTTTTAAACGCTTTTTAAATGTACCAAGGTTGTCACTTGAACGGACAGCACAAGGTAGGTAATTCCACCACCACGTAGCATAATCTGGAATAAAGGTGCAGGTTAAGGTGTAGGTATTTAGCAGACACTTATAATATTAATAAGTCATACTAAATAATAAATTATATGAAAAAAAACCTAAAAACAATAACAAACATTATGCATAAGCCTACATATAAGAATATCAGTCAACAATTAGAATTAGCAGCAACAGTAACAACTGCAACAATAATATGAGATGAGTCTTTCAAAATCTACATTATTCTGTGATACATACTAATACCATATATTATGGGACTCATATTTGTGAACTTTAAGGTCAATTTCAAAAGCAGAGAATAATGAGCCATAAGTCCCAAAGAGAGTACAGGGAGCCAACCACCCAACCCACTTTTGCCTTTTCATTAAAATAATTAGCTGAGCACAAAGAAAATGCACATCCTCATTCTACACACACCTTCCACAAAGGTTTTGTTATTGTCACAAACAGAGAACATAAAATTGTTTGAATCTGCAAACAATAGTGACACAGATATATTTGCAGTCATATCTTTGACTGGATTGCTTGCCTCTCTCTCTCTCTCACACACACACACACACACACACACACACACACACACACACACACACACACACACACACACACACACATGCACGGCATGAGTAACCACACAATACATTATAAACATATTTATTCTTATCTGCAGTAACACAAATAGTGCCTCAAAGCTTTATGAAATTATACAAAAGAGTTTACCATACAAAGAAATGCCACTGATTGCATGGTGTAATGGCAGAAAGTGTCCAATAGATGTCACACTTACTAAGTAGAAAATCAGAGGCCACTAGGCCCCCCTTAGCCTTGAATCTGTCAAGCTGTTTTATCCCACTCTTCAAAGCTCAAATTGAATTACAAGCTGCATAGCTAATGCAAACAATTCCACCTTTGTTCTTCGGTAGAATCCACATGAAAAGACTCCCAGCTGTAGAGAACTGCACAAGGACAATCCCACTCACCTTTTAACTGTGAGGTTCTTTCAAGAGGAATACAGTCAAGGCAAAACTAAACACTCTGTGTCTGAATAGATTAACATCAGTGTGTACACTAATGAAAGCAAATAAAACAAACACTTCTGTATGTGTGTGCAGTTCTGTCTAGCTTGCCTTTACTCCTTCTCCATTTCCTTCTGTTATCAGTCTTCTTTTCAGAGAGAGGGTAGGCTGTGTAACAAAAGCCCTCTTCAAAAACAGTTGTCCTTCAAAGCAGCGAGCCAATTGCAATTACGTCTAAAAAACATTATGTGGTTGAATCTCGGAAGTGCTGACAGCAGCCAGTAATGAGCAGTAATGGGGATCAGAACACTCTCAGAACATAGGAGACCACAACAGTATTTTGTCCAACAGTTCCTCTCTCAGGAGGTATTAAGCACCTTTTGTTGGCAAAACAACAGAATAAGACAACTATGAGATAAGTATCAAATGCAGGTTAACCTACCATCATTCTACAGCAAATGTTTGAGTTATGCAGACCTATTAGCCTAAATATGTGTCCTCACAAGCCACTTGTAAATTAAAAGTGTTGCATTTCTATTCAGACATCTGTTTTTAGCTGAGGCAAGAAAAACACCACATGGCGTAAAAGATAACCTTCATACGGTGATTGCAATACAACTATTTGTTCAGTTTTCTTCTCTTAATTTGAAAGAATCAAAATGAAAGGGCTCCTTCAAATGACATAAAACTGAAATATATATTAGCAGAAAAAGCTAATAACAACAACAGCAAGAAATGTCACAGCCTGCCATAACATATGGGACAGCCACTGGACAAAGTGCTTATATGTGCCTATAAATAGCCTATATGGGATTAGAAAATGGATTTTCCTTGGCATAGCTTGGATTGCATTAGGCCTACCTCATGTATGCAAAGTTCACTTGATCCTTCAGGTGGCTAAACAGTGTGTTGGAGTAGTAGCCAGCCGCTTCAGAGCCAGTAGACAGCGTAACATTCGACATATCAACACATTGTCCATCAGTGGATCTTGGATTGGAAAGCCACATCCACTACATAATCAGGTCACATTGTGTGTTGCTGGTTTCTTGCATCCATCACAGTAACTTGTGTATGTGGTTGAAGACCACGTGGTGTTCATTTTGTGTACTTGGGTCTGTGTGTTGTTGGTATAGCAGCAACTTTGTAGTTGGTCTACTTGTGACCCTTTTTGGTTTGTGGCTGCTGAACTCCACTTTGTTGGTCACCTGTGGTGCTGTTTATGGTTGTGGGTAACTCCAGTTCCCTGCTGCCGGATAGAGGCTTCTAGCTTGGGGGCTTGGTTGTCTTGGTTGTTGTTTTTGTTTATATTAATAAATCCCATGGAGTTGGTGCTTTTAAAAGGGGTTTTTAGTAGTTCATTTGGGTCAGTGGTGGAGTGTTTGTTTGCTCCATAGGGCCACCAAATGTTTGGGCGTAACAATCAGTGACTCATAAATGTGTATAAAGGTTGTGGAAAGTTCACTGCAGGGGCGAGGTCACACACGGGCCTGGGTGGGCCAGTGCCACCCAGATTTACAGTTCTGTAAACATTTTATTTTTGAAAGTACAGAATGAATAAGGATATAATTGTATATTACAGTTTTTTTCGATTGCTTACACACATTTAGCGAATCATGTGTCAACTTAATCTAATGCTCACATCTTCTTTGCACAGCAAGAGTCTTCTCTGGCGAATGGGTTAACTATTTCTCTTTGCTTTCACACAATTTTTTTTAGTTTTAACACACTTTTCAAAACAGTTAACACACTTCTCAGAGAAAGACACAAAACCTTATTGAATAACCATGTCAACACATTGCAGACACTAAGTAGCAGCCTACTGAAACTGCTCTCTATATTCTAAATATCGTCAGCACCTGTGTGAACTCTCTGCACAACTAATCAAGTAGTTCTCAACCTCTAAAAGACGTCAATAGATTGAAGTTGATAACAAGCATGGATCGAGGAGGCCGCCACCAACAACCTCAGCAAGGACTAGGACGAGGACAAGGAAGAGGCCAGGGTAGAGGTAGAGGGGCCCCTGTCAGGGGACGTGGCGTTCGTGTAAGATGCTCTAATGAAATTAGGGCAACAGTCATTGATCACGTAGTCAATCATCACCTCTCCATGAGAGAGGCTGGCCAAAGGGTTCAGCCAAACCTGAGTCATACTGTGGCATCAATTGTTCGTACGTTCCGCAATGTCAATGACAATTGCTGGCCAAAAAAATTAAGTGATGGTTGCAGAGGTTGATATTGATAGCTGTAGTTTGAATTTTGTTATCTATTGTTAAATAAATGAGAAAACATACATTTTCAATTGAGCACAAATTGTAGGTTTTGATGGAAATGTTTGGTTTTGATGGGTGTGTGATACGTTTTGAGAAGGTGGTGTCATTCTGCAAATATTATAGAGTGTTTGGTCATTTCGTCTTCTGTTAAGGGCTGTGTGTGAGCTGTTTTGAAAAAGTAAACAGTGAATGGAAAAATGTGCCAAAGCAATCGAGAAAAACTTCAGAGAAAAGAGCAATGTACATTGTCTGCTAGCTTTGATAACAGATTTTCTTTCTATTTGTTTGAAGAGAACAATGCCAGTATATCTCACATCCACCAAAGCATATTTTTAATATCTTTATAAAAATACTCAGTCCATAGCCTTCTGTACATCCTAGATGGGAAATACCGTCCAGGTTAAAGTTTTTCTCAATTGCTTACACACATTTTTTGAAAGAATACCCCATTTTCTCAAAACTCTAAACACAAATCCAAAAACCACACACACAAAATACAAAACCCTATCTCCTGCAAAATGCTACTTTGCCTTCAAAACAATGTTATGTCTCCTCAAAATGGTATTTTGTGTTCAAATGACACACACAGACCATCATATGAGTAGACATTTCTAAGAACCAATTGAACACTGATGTGCTGAATGGAAAACACTACTATGAATGGGAAAACACCAGTATGAAGGCCTTATCAGGAGCATTATGCCTTTTCATGTTCAGTGTTACTGTACGCTTACTCCTGTTGTAAAATATAATTGTACAATGTTTTTACTCAAATATAAAACAACACAGAAATATACAGTAACAACACAAATATTTCTTTCTTTTTCCCAAAAGTGCTGTAGCCTATACGTCACAGCACATCACCACAGTGGCCCGAATCTCATCAGAGATAATGGCTCTCCTTCTTGCTCTTCCTCCTCCTCGTTACTCTCACTCCTCTGCCTCTGATCACCTCTCACCTGATCACCTTTCACTTCAATGTTGCCATTCATTGTTCTCCAAACCAGGAGCTCACCTGTGGCCCTTATATTGCTAAAGCTTCGATTGCAATTGAACTTTGATCAGCCTTGGAAATTGAAGTTTTGTCATTTGAATGGCAGTGTGTTATGTCTGAACACAAGGAGATTTGGCATTGATGAAGTGTGCAAAATAGAGAGGATTGTAGTGTTTTGAAGAAAGGTTTAGAATTGAAATTTGGGTCTAAAGCAGGACATGTGTTTATAGTTCAGCAGAATTGGTTTAGGGAGTTGGCACATGAGTTACAGGTTGTGGTCAATATGTCATAAGTTCCAATTGAGAAAAACTGTAAAACTAAGTTTTAAGTTACCGTAGTGACCAGATTTTCACGGCCCCAAACCGAGGCTTTCTAGCGAGCGCACATGTGTGCGCTTATGCATGCACCATAGACGTTTTCATCAGGATGGGGGACAATTATTTTAACGCATGTAGTACACCTAGAGACTGCGCCTAATGCACCACTGCTCACTCGTTCTCGCCCTGTTTCCCGTGAGAGGCCACGAAGAGTGCGCCACTCTGCCTGCAGACCTGGCTACACTGGGAAGTTCCCGTGTTTGTCACCTGGAAGGCTTACTTATAGCTCATGAACGATAGTTAACAGAGGTGCTGGACTACAATGAAAAACGGACACACTCCGAGACGAATCATTGTTCCATTTTGTAGTAGAAATATATCGACGAGAGTGAACGTAAACAAAATAGGGGCCAACCTACCCAGGGATGTATTACCGAACGGGCGTACCAGGTTACACGCCCATGCCCATGGGCCCATGGTTTCACAATCCGTCCGTGACCCTACCCTATTTCACAAAAGCCCACCCATCTAAACATTCCTGGCCTCGTCAGTGTTCGTAGGCTTCTTTGGGGGTGAACTCTGGTTAGCTGAACTCTACCCTTAATCAAAAGTCCGACACGATAAGAAACTATTCTTATTCGCTTTTCGCTGTACTTATTAAGGATCGAAACGTTCCTCGGCCATTTCTTTGATTCTGTGTTTGACGCATAGCCTACTTAACAATCATCATTTGAAGTGTTAGTAGCAGTTCACAGCAGGATATGTATGACATTGTTATTGTCGGTGCTGGGCTATCTGGACTAAGTGCAGCCCATAACTTACTGAGGAGAGATGCAAAGTTAAAACTTTTGATTTTGGAAGGGAAAGGTTGGTTAATATATCTTATTTTCTTACTGTATCGATTGTATTTCGCATTGAATAGGCCTACTTTATACTTTTGTTTTGTGATTGTAGATCGAGTAGGAGGAAGAACTCTAACTCAGGATGTACCGGCTGCCGGTGGAGTTGACCGCTGGGATCTTGGAGGACAGTGGGTTGCAAGGTAGCTTACATATGTGGTAATAGCATGTTCTGTTACCAGTCGACTTGATTTTACACGGAACAGGTTGTTACAATATGTCAGCCAGCAAGGCTTGTGGAAGCGTGTCATCGGATAACACTAAACAATGTAGGCTGAGCATAAGCATGAAATACCTTCACAAATGCGGTTATGCAGCGAGAGCAATGTAGCATACCTACCTAGAAGTAGTCTTTCAAAACATTTGACTGTAAACGTGTCCATGGGGAGTCCTGTATGAGTATTTTAAGGGCTGAAATCTTTGTAAATTGACCTGCGCTCTGACTTTGTGACACAGTTTTAACACAGCAATATCTCCTATGTTGTCTGAAAGGGTTGCACTCACTTTGATAGTCTCCAATCTTATCATTTCCAGTTCTCAGACACATGTAATGCAACTCATAGAGGAACTTGGATTGGTAGTATACCCGCAATACACCAAGGGCAAGAAGGTGCATCATATGGGTGGTCCTAGGGCTAAGATCAGCCATTACACCTCCAGTATGCCATCATACTCACTGCTGGTCCTGCTAGACTTCGTGCAGTTCATTTGGAAGGTAGGTGTGCAGACTCAGTTAAATGTAAACACAGCAGATCATGAAATGAAAAATGAGTGCTAAACGTTAGGCACTTTCATGTCCCTCAGCCCGAAGCCACCTCAGAAAAGTCCTAACTGTAGCAAGAAAGCCATTTCTCCTGAGAGTGGAAGTCAAAAGTGTTAAGGTGTTTTCTTTCCATTTAATGAATTAGTTCGGGACTGAATTAGTGTGGTGTGTTCCACGTGGTGGGGCTGAAGTGATTGTGTGGAATAATTCTGTATAGAAATAATTACCTGTACATATACTGTCCTTCAATGTTTAATGTGTAATTGTAATGTATGAATGTAATTACACTGTGCGATGACATTCATATGTGCCAGTAGGTTTATGGGATAACACAATAATTGTAACCCAGTATAGATATTTGATGAGATGTAGCATAGTTTGACACAGAGAGAAGTAAATTGACGTGTAAAGTCTTTAGTGACCTCCAGTCCACTTTGCATGTAAGTTTTGTTCAGGCAAGCAGCTGCAATATGGTTATTATCGGCTTGTTTATTGTAGATAGTTCATAGAAGTTTCCGAGATGGATTATGGATGGATATTAAATATCTTCATCTTCTATTGATGTATAATAATTCACAAAAGATCATGCCTCATTTTTTAAATCCTTTTGTAGTTTCCTTTTAACAGGAAAGTTTTCTTTTTCACTCACTCACTGGCTTTCTCCCCCTCCCCTTTCTGCCTTTATTTCCCTATCCGTCTCCCTGTCTATTTCACATGTGCATGCAGATGTGTTAGCCTGCCATGCATAGACTTAATCTGAAAGGTGTTTTATGTGTATATCAAGGTCCACCTATGTGATGCATGGATACAACCTCCATGCGAATATACCAATAATTATCAGCTTCATAGTGTAGTTTTCCAAAAAAAAAAGGTTGTTTTAATGTAATGCTTGACTAGCATGTTTTGTCACTTACCTCAGGAGATGTCACATTGACAGGATATGATGTTAAATTGAAAGGATGTTATATTAGATTGACTGGCTGTGATTTGAGTGACAGGATGTGATGTCATTCTGCTAGGCTTTAATATCAGATTGATAGGATATGATGTCAAAGTGACAGAATGTGATAACAGATTGACAGGCTGTCGAAGTCGGTGTGTGTGGAGGAGCCGTGGCGGAGCCCTGATGCTGTGCGCTTGGACAGCATGACTTTCTCCTCCTACATCGAGCAGCACGTGTGGACCAGAGGTATGGTAGAAAACACTTCCATGGAAGTTTATTTGATAATCCTCTCATGTGTCAGACAGGAGCAGTCTGTTGTAACCTCTCGCTGACAAATCTTCAAAGTCCTAGAAATGAATTTACATATTACATTATATGCACCTTGTTACGGATGTGGCATAAAATGGACATTTGCATAGAATTGGCCGAATGATTCATGATTGTGCCGTGAACAGAGTGCCCACTGCATAACACTGCATGCCATTAAACATGTCATGTCATGGAGTCTGAAGAGCTGCTAGCTGGCAGGGTGGATATTCACACACATTAGTCTTAGCGCTGGCTGTGCAGCCTCACGTGTGCAAACGGAAAATCACAGTGATTTACCTCGGCAGAGATGTGGGTGATACTATAAAAAGCCATTCAGTGAATGGAAAGTTTAA
>NC_045163.1:7082987-7117987 GCF_900700415.2 Clupea harengus | reverse complement strand
TGTGTGTGTGTGTGTGTGTGTGTGTGTGTGTGTGTGTTAGTTGAGTTACAAGCTGTTATGAGTGCGATTTCAAAATGTGTTTTTGTGTGTGCGCGCGCGCGTGTGTGTGTGTGTGTGTGTGAATGTAAATATGAGTGTGTCTGTCTAAATAATGTGTTTAAATAATGTATTTGTATTTCACACAGGGAGATGACAGTGTGGAAGTGAGGACTCTGTCTGAATCGTTCTCCTGCAAGGTCGTCATCAACACCTGCCCCCCTCATATGGCAGGTCAGTGTGTGTGTGTGTTTGTCATATCTGTGTGTGTGTGGGTGTGTGTGTGTTTGTCATATCTGGGTGTGTGTGTGTTTGTCATATCTGGGTTTGTGTGTGTTTGTCATATCTGTGTGTGGGTGTGTGTGTGTTTGTCATATCTGTGTGTGTGTGTGTTTGTCATATCTATATGTGTGTGTGTGTATTCCTTGTCTTCTGTGACACCATTCTGTGACCACATAGACACTGTTCTCCCTGGTGGTTGGTTTGACCTGACTGCTCTACCTAATGAGTTGTTGATGCCACTACTCTTGCTGATGGTTTGTTGCTCTGACTGTTCTGCGTGTTGATTTGTTGCTCTGACTGTTCATCCTCCTGATCGGTTGCTACAGCTGCTAGACATTATCACTGATCACAGACTAATTGGATCCTTTACTCCTGAGCAGGCTTCTGCTTGGCCGAAGGAGCTGCAGCAGTGTGTGTGTGTGTGTGTGTGTATGTCTCTGTGTGTGTGTGTTTATATGGTGTGTATATGTGTGTGTGTGTGTGCGTGTGCGTGCGTGTGTGTGTGTATGTGCGTTTATATGCTGTGTATATGTGTGTGTCTGTGTGTGCGCGTGCGTGTGTATGTGTGTTTGCGTGTGTGTTTGCGTGTGTGTGTGTGTGTGTGTTTATATGCTGTGTATATGTGTGTGTCTGTGTGTGTGTGTGCGCGTGCGTGTGTATGTGTGTTTGCGTGTGTGTGTCCCCTTGCTCTGAGTCCTGATCCTTGGCCAGCCCATTTTTAATTAGACTGGGAACAGTGCTGAATTATGCCGCACCTCCATGCAAGGCCCCTTGCCATCAACTCACTGATATTTTGGAGTGTGTGTGTGTGTGTGTGTGTGTGTGTGTGTGTGTGTGTATGTATGTAGCAGTGTCTTTGGAGTAGACTGACATGTAGTATCTAGCAACTCTTTAAGCTGCAGGCAGAGCGGTGATTTAGACGTCTTCCATACACAGCCAGGGATGACTAATGGAACCATGAAGAGTTTGTCATGAAGAGACAAGAGTTTGTATTGTGAGTGTGTGTGTGTGTGTGTGTGTGTGCGCGCACGTTTTTGTAATAATAATGGAGTCAGGCAGACATGCTCAGATTAATTTTTGGAATATGACAACCTTCGGAATTCAGTGCCTGTTGATGCAGCTGGCAGATTTCTCATCCATTTTAACGAACATCAACACAAACAACAGGCAACACCCTCCCATCCATTTTGACACGTTTTCAGACATCAACACAAAAAACAGAAAACACACCTTCAATCACCCTCACATCCTTGTCAACACACACCCAAACTTAAACACAAAGAACAGAAAACACACATGTACACACACACTCTTGATTAGACATGCAAACACACCCATTCTCACACAGGTACAGACACAGATATATTAATGCATTCCAACTACACGTTACAAAGACAAATGTATTTCATCAAATGCACACACATACTCATTTCCTCCTAGAGGACATTACGGTCACTCTCCGGAAACACACACACACACACACACACACACACACACACACAGAGAGAGAGAGAGAGAGCGAGAGCGAGCCTGGTTGTCTAGAAAAGGATTTCATGTTTGGTGAGTTCTTGCATCAGTCGTGGCTTTTCAGGGTAGCGCTAGATTTCCCTGGCATGGTCCCATCTATCTTTTATAATGAGCCCAGACTGTGGTTGGCCTCCTGCTTCCTCCCCTGATTTATGGGCTGCTGGGCCCGGCTGAATCTAGGCTTGCTCTGCTGCCAGCCTGCCTTGCAGGAATATGAAAGCAGCAAGGCACTGGCACTGTGGACCGACGGCTTCAGATTCATCTTTTACACACTCACTCTCTCTCTCTCTCTCTCTCACACACACATACTCTCTCTCTGTCTCTCTCTCTCACGCACACTCTCCCTTTCTCTCTCTCTTACTCCTTCACACACACACTCTCTCTTTCTTTCTTTCTTTCTCTCTCTCTGTTTCTGTCACACAGGCACACACTCTCTATCTCTCTCTCTGTCTCACACACACACACAAACACACACACACTCTCTATTTCTTTCTCTCTCTCTGTTTTTCTCACACAGACACACACACTCACACACACACAGAGGGAGGAGAGAGTTTGTGTGTGTGTGTGTGTGTGTGAGAGAGAGTTTGTGTATGAGTGTGTGTGTCTGTTTGTCTGTGTGAGTGTGTGTGTGAGTGTGTGTGGACAAGTGTCTGTCTGTTTGTGTGTGTGTGTGTGTGTGTGTGTGTGTGTGTGTGTGGGTGTGTGTGGGAGTGTGTGAGTGAGTGGTATTGCCCTACCCCCCCCCCCCCCCCTTCCCCCAGTACTGCCCCTTCCTGTCTGCTGTGGTGAGGTGGTGATCTCTGTGATGGGCATCCTGACACAGACGTCACTCTCAGTTTAGCTTCTGGGCCAGTTTATGCAGCTACCGCATTAGCATCTCTCAGCTGAGGGGGTGGCGTGAAGCCATGCTCCCTGGAAGGAGTCGGAGATGAGATGAGATGAGATGAGGTGAGACGAGATGAGGTGCCTGCGGATAGAAATTAAGTTTACAGCGTGTCTGTCATCTGTAGTTCTCTCCCCTCCAGCTCAGCCGGGAGGCCTCGGGGAGTACTCAGCGAGGTCTCACAGACGTCTCAGAGTTTTACTGACGCTCATAGCTACGTTTACCCTGTGTAGGAAGAGCCGAGTGTCCTGCACGTCACTGTTTCCTAGGCAACTGCTGTAACATAGGTGCTAGCAGGCAGAGGGGATAGAGAGGCGTTGGCAAACAAATTACAGCAAAGCCATAGAAAGATAAACAAGACATCAACACAAAGCCTAAGGTGGGGGGCACAGAGGGGGCACAGAGAGAGTAGAGATGGGTGGAGTAGGGGAGGGGGTTGGGGGACCTGTATTTGTGGGGTGGGGGCAGTCAGAGAGTTGTGGTTTGACTAAAGTGCCTTTAACCCCTGTGGGGAGGCTAACATGGAGGGGGGGGGGGAGCATTGCAGTGTTTGCCTACCAGGCTGCTGACAAAGCTGGGGCCTGATTGAGATTTCTGTGTGTGTGTGTGTGCGTGTATGCGTGTTTGTGTGTATGTGTGTGCAGGTGTGTGTGTATGTGTGTGTGTGCGTGCGTGTGAGTGTGTGTGCAGGTGTGTGTGAGTGTCTGTGTGTGTGTGTGCAGGTGTGGGTGAGTGTGTGTGTGTGTGTGCGTGCGCGTATGTGTGTGTGTAGGTGTGTGTGAGTGTGTGTGCGTGCATGTGTGTGTGATAACAGATAACAGAACACACTTGTACCAGATCAGTGCCAGACACACTCCAATCAGCTGCTGTCTCAGCTGCTGTTGTGTGTGTGTGTGTGTGTGTGTGTGTGTGTGTGTGTTTGTGTGTGCCAGAGGAGTGTGTGTGTGTGTAACTGTAAGACTTCTGCCTCTTAAAACAAGAGTGAAACAGGAATGTCCGGTGAAGCACTGTGTGAGTGTGTGTGTGTGTGTGTGTGTGTGTGTGTGTGTGTGTGTGTGTGTGTGAAAATAAGAAAGTGACTGAGGAGAGGTTGACAGTGAGAGTGCTCTCAATGAGGGAGGTTTTCTGACACTCCTTCTCTCTCTCTGACAAAGAAATGCCATCATGGTCTTGGTCATGGTCTGCAATCTTTCTACACACAAACACACACACACATAGGTATACCTACACACACACACACATGTACAGAAGTACATTTATACAGACAATCATAATGTATAAATGGGCACACACAAACTCATATGCACATGCGCGCATGCACGCACGGACACACACACGTGTGACATATAATTCGTTTTTTAGCCTAATAGGCCATTTGTAATAAATTATAAATGACATTGACTTAGTTTGCAGTAATCACCCTTGGCAGTATACAAAAGCTATAACAAATCTGTCTGCCGCTTGACAACAGAACATTCGAAGTAAATTATAGTCCTTTGTTTTTTTCCCCATTTCCTGAAAGTCCTCATGGTCTGAACAGCAGCAGTAAGATATCTAGTATGTGCCCTGGGAGACACAGGTGTCATGCCACATTTTGACCCCTGTTCCTAGAAAGGATGCCACTTGTCTCTCAGCAGACGTGTGGGGTTTCATGCCACATTTTGACCCCTGTTCTTAGAAAGGATGCCACTGGCCTCTTAACAGAAGTGTGGGGCAATTGGATCCTGTACTGAGAGGAGACACTACTGGTCTCTTGGCGGATGTGTGGGGTGTTAAAAAAAGGCCCCATGTTGTGTCACCTCTGCTTCTCCGTGCTCAGAGCTGAGGGAGCCGTGTGTGTGTGTGTGTGTGTGTGTGTGTGTGTGTGTATGAACTGAAGGGGGTTTGAATCTAAGTATGGATCCGCTGCTCTCAAGGCTTTTAAGAGAATCTGCTGGTGTTAAATAGTGGAGAAATATCTTCTTTTTTTTTTCTTTCAGTCTGGAAATTTAATGGAGAGGTAGTCTCAGGGGCATCAAATCCAATTTGCCAGAGTGCCGGTCGATTAGAAAGTAATGCCAATCGATAGATGGGTTTACCAAAGTGGTGAATGTTATCTCCCTGCTCATGCTAACTCTTCCCGCTGTCTCTGGCTCTTTCTTATTCGTCTATCCTGGTCAGGTTGTTTAATACCGAACTCTCTCTTCTTCTCTTCTCCACTAATGATCATCTCTAAGGAAGATCTGCCTGGGCTCGTACTAGTTTCCGAACGCACACACTCTCAGCATGCACACATCCCTCACAGACACATGTCCAACACACATGCGCCCACACACACATTCAGCACACACACATATCCAATACACACACACACACACATCCCCCACACACACACATGCAGCACACACATATCCAGCAAACACACGTGCAGCACACACATATCCACCACACACACATCACATACACACGCATATCCTGCACAGACACATTCAGCACACACCTGATTGACTGAGTGAAAATGAAAAAGCAATCGGCCTTGGAATGTATTTTCACAACCATTTAGACACAGAATGCGTGCAGTAGGTGGTAATATGTAATTGTAAAGCAGAGAGGCGTTCTAGTCTGATAATTAAATTTCTAACACATTGTCGGCATACTGTGTACAAATGCATATTAGGTGAATAACATTTGAATGATCATTTTGACACCATCGTTTCATAATCACATTAAACATATTAATCTAGTTAATGAGACATCCATTTTAATTTAGCATATCACATGGTCATGTTGATTCGCTGAAATGCTTCCATAGAAACCAGCCTGAGTATAACTCGCAAATCCACTGAGAGATGCATGGTGGGTACTTCCATAAAAGAGCATCTCTTTGCTCTCCACTGAAATAACATTAAAGCCTCTGCTGAGCCTTATTAGCCAGCAGGACCTCCATATCTCTCCTGTAAGGGTAGAAGGAGAGTCATTTATCAGGCCAGGACTAGAGGACAAATGCTCACACATATAACCAACCCCTGTGTGCTTTTCCAAAACAATGGGACTTCTGCTATAGGGGTCAAGGGTTAAATGACTGGTTCTGTATGTGTGCATTTGTGTGTGTGTGTGTGTGTGTGTGTGGGGGGGGGGGGGCAGTGTGCCATCAGTGTAAATGTGAAATGTGTATACATCCTTGTAAGTCGCTTTGGATAAAAGCGTCTGCTAAATGACTAAATGTAAATGTAAATGTAAATGTAATGTATGTCATGAAGCCCTCTCTCCCTGTAGTAAGTGTGTAATACATTCTAGTCTCCCTGTAGTGTGTAGTATTCTATGGCCTCCCTGTAGTAAGTGTGTAGTATTCTATGGCCTCCCTGTAGTAAGTGTGTAGTATTCTATGACCTCCCTGTAGTAAGTGTGTAGTAATCTATGGCCTCCCTGTAGTGTGTAGTAATCTATGGTCTCCCTGTAGTGTGTAGTATTCTATGGCCTCCCTGTAGTAAGTGTGTAGTAATCTATGGCCTCCCTGTAGTAAGTGTGTAGTAATCTATGGCCTCCCTGTAGTAAGTGTGTAGTAAGTTCCTTATCGCAGTTCACTGCGATATAACACAATGGTACATGACGTCAAGTCATAGCTACAAATCGAAGCATTTATCTATTCACGCCTGAAAGGCCGCGAGATCTGTCAGCGCGTGCTCCTGGCCCCGCCTTCCAGGAGCTCTATAATACCATTACGCGCCCTCAGATCTTCCTCTTTTGAAACTTCGCAAGACGGAGTGAACATCTCTGAGTATGTCTCAAACGCTTTACCACAGTCAAAAGAGTTCTATTTCGTTTCTCCTGACCGCCAGAGGCAGTGCTTACAGCACTGGATTTCCATCGCACGTACGTGCAGGTCGAGTGTTAATACCAACAAAGTCACCTGTGACCTGGGTGACGTCGTCAATGTGCGCCAGCACAAAAGGCCGTCCCACCCAGGAAACGCCCTCTTGCATCTTCTCGCGAAAAGCAGGTCAAATTTTCATTCGAGGTAGACGCTGATAGTTTCGTTACCTATCATGGTCGGGGCAGTGGATATTTCACCCTCCGAGAAACTGCGTTACTCGAAGTTTGTTTTCTTAAGTGAGATGTAGCCTGGGCCGGAGCGGCCTCGCTCACTACGGCACAGGTTGAAATGAACCCAGTCGAACGGTGCTCTCGCCAGTATTCTCTGGGTGCAGTGCCCTCAGTATTGGTCAGTTAAAACGCTACCCGGCAGGCTACGGCCATATGGGGTGAGTATGTTCACAGGCGGAAAAGGTAAGTATTAATATTGGGCCGTGGGTAATATTCACCCTCGGGTAATTGTTTAAGACACATTGGCCTTACAACTGATAATTAAACCCACTTGTTGCGCGAGTTGGAAGTTCCTCGCATAGTAATTGTTCTGTACCGTTGTGGTAATTAGAACCGTATGTTGGAGCTGCGAATTTTCGCCCTCAAAGGACTGCGATTAGCATCATAAATCAATGGCGGATAATCCAACAGAGTTTTCCTCTACTATTTGTGCCGTTTGTAGTGTTCACGCTCGGATACGGCAGTAATGGGTTAAGAGGCATAGTCAGTATAGGTGTTTCTCGCCTTACAACTGATAATTAAACCCACTTGTTAAGCAAGTTGGAAGTTCGCATAGTTTGGTTTTGTACCGTTGTTGTTATAAAGTTGCAAGCGGTGTTCTCGCTATAAGCATTCAATTAAGTAAACGAACAGGATTTTACTCCTGTCGACTTGGGTTAACGCTAGAAGCGTTTACCTACTGATTGGTGACCAGTGTTGTACCTCAACGCGTTCATTGAGCGAAAGTTCATGAACTCGTTCATAATTTTGGTAAATGTGAACTGAACGTAGCCTACTGTATTACTGCTGATGAACGATACTGTGAACTGCACGTTCACTCTTTTGAAATTTTCGTTCAATAAGACAGATTTCTAGAGACTTCCAGGCGAAAGACACACCAGTTACAGTCCTGTATCCAGGATTGCCAAACCAGTCAATCGCTGCGTGTGCTTTCTTCTACTGTCTGTGGCTGTCAAGTGAGGGCGCCGAAGTGCGCAGAGGCCGAGAGCGGTATTGCAGACAGATAGAGATTTAGACAATTTAAGCTCACAACATATTTTTTTTTAAAAGAAAGAAAACTGAACTACAGGTAGTTCATTTTTTTTTTGGATGTGGAATTAGTTCGAGATCCTCAATTATATACTATGAACTGAACTAGTTCATTTTAAAATGTGTGAACTATGAACTGAACTGAACTGAACTGAACTGAACTTTCCCAACATGGTTGGTGAAGGCGTGTTCTACGCCCTGTAATTTCAGTTCTAAAGCATCTAATGTTGGTAACTGTTAAGAGCGTGTCCGCTCTTAAACGGAAGCCTACCTTACGTAATGTAAGAGAGATCCTTGCTGTGATCAGATGGTTAATATTGAGGCTTGGTCCATAATAGACTGCCTAGTTTGAGCGGGTGCTCCACCCCGCAAATTTCAGTTGTTCAGCATTCATTATTTGGTTTCAGATGACTGTGTAGAGGAGTGTGTTCGCTCTTAGACAGTAACTATCTTGTATAACAGGGCCTAGCGTTATTCGCTAAGGCTGCTGGTAAGATATCACTCCTATAAAAGATAAATAAATCTATGTATAGATATTGCAACATGTTCATTACATGTTCATTACGGGGGCGACAGTGGTACAGGAGGTAAAGAAGTCGGTTAGTAATCAGAAGGTTGCTAGTTCGATTCCCTGTCGAAGCGTCCTTGAGCAAGACACTGAACCCCTGCTAATTGCTCCTGATGTGCAGTGTGCCATCAGTGTAAATGTAAAATGTGTATACATTGTAAGTCGCTTTGGATAAAAGCGTCTGCTAAATGACTAAATGTAAATTACATGGGCTGATTGCCGGGCCCCTCTTGAGCGGCACAGGGATGCAGTGCCATGTCTCCTAAGCAATGCAAATGCCGGAGGCCTGATTCCCGGGAAACCTCTGGTGGGGGCAAACGCAGGAAGATTGATCTGCTTGCCCGGAAGGTAGGCACTTTGACTTTGGAGTTCGCAGAGATAAAGACTCTGCTTCTAAATCTGCAACAACCGGCTGCACAGCCTGCTAGTGCTCTAGCTACAACGGCTGCGGTCTCTTTCGGAGATGCTCCCTCCAATACTGTCGCCAGCTTTTGAAATCCTCAAAGAGGATGTTCTCTCCACCAGGGCTCAGTGGGGCCCCTGTTACTCTCATCCCAGTTCCCTGGGTACGGGCCACACCACACTGAAGGGCTCCAAAGGAAGGCAAGATGCCTCTGCCCATGGCCTTGATCGCATGCCCAATATTGAACCAGCCGTTGCTGCCCTGGTGCTCACGCCGGGTGAAACACTCCGGCCTGATGCTCGCTGCCCCGTCCACAGTGCCGTTTGACAGACGACTACATGGTAAAATCCTACGACGCAGCAGCGCGTATTGCACGTTTGGGTATTCAATGTCACACCTGGTACTAACCCTGTCTCAGAGAATGCAGACTTCTGAGGCTGACTCCTCCGCACAGAGTCTGAGTGACACCTCCCTGCAGGCGTTTGCCTACACGACAGGGAGCTGGGTGGGCTGTGGCCTCGTTAACCCAGGCCGACGTATGGTTGGCCCAGTCTCCACTTTTGGAACCGTGCAGGAAAGCTCTTTTGTCTCTTCCTGTCATTTCAGGACAGATGTTGGTCCTGCCGCACAGCAAGCTGTGGAGTGCAACCTACAGGTTACACAGGCCAGACAACAGTTTGCCAGTCTGAGCCGTGAGGCTCCCGGGAGACAGAGGTCCTTTATGGTTCCGACGTCGACCATCGAGGTTCCATGGGAAGGGCGCCATCGAGCCATTAGACAGGCGAGCACAAGACAGTGGATTGTACTCCACTTATTTTCAGGCTCTGGGCTCTGTAAAGCGCCTTGAGACAATCGTATTGTTATGGCGCTATATAAATAAAATTTAATTTAATTATTTTATCATCCCAAAGAAGGACGGCAGCCTTCGGCCTATACTAGACTTGAGACAGTTAAACACGCATCTCAAGATTTTAATATTCCACATGCTGCGTACAGCGGATGTGCTGCAGGGCATCAAGCAAGGAGATTGGCTTACAACCATCGACCTAAAGGAGGCATCCTTCACGTCCCTATCACACCTCGGCAAACAGTTCCTTCGTTTTGCTTCGAGGGCAGGGCTTACCAGTTCTGTGTGCTCCCATGCGGGATCTCGCTGGCACCAAGGGTCTTCACCAGATGTGTGGCAGCGGCACTGTCCCCCACTTCAGGCCAGGGGGGATGCGCATTTTCCCCTATCTCGACGACTGGCTGATACGTTCCCAGTCGAGGGGAGAGGCCCTCAGAGAATCAGCAGTTCTGATCTCCTATGCTACCAGGCTAGGGCTAAAAATAAACCAGGAAGAGAGCTCCCGGTTGCCCAGTCAGCAGATCGCCTTTAGTGGCATCCAGTTAGACTCATGGCTGATGGTTGCTACCCCCTCTCAACAAGGGTCAACAACACCCTCAAGCTCATCAGTCATTTCAGGAGAGGCAGGGCTCTGGCCCTCAAATCATATCTGAGACTGCTGGGGATGCTCACAGCGGCCTCATCGGTGGTCCCTTTAGGCCTTCTATCATTTGCGGCCTCTTCAAATTCGGCTGAACGATCTTGGCTTGCACCCCACTTGTCA
This sequence comes from Clupea harengus, assembly GCF_900700415.2. NCBI lineage: Eukaryota > Metazoa > Chordata > Actinopteri > Clupeiformes > Clupeidae > Clupea > Clupea harengus. The sequence goes on along the minus strand of NC_045163.1, from coordinate 7,107,563 downwards.
AAGGCACAAGCTGGTCAGAGTCACTTCCAGTTGCCTTGCAAAGCTACGCCCGTGGAGAGGAGAGACATCTCTCACCCAGGGGGTCCCCTTGGGGTCCATACCTTCTCGCAGAGAAGTGGTGGCCACCGATGCTTCTCTGGCAGGGTGGGGAGCTGTATGGCAATGCAGGACTGTCAGAGGTCTCTGGAGTCCTTGGCAGCAGGAACAACACAAATGTATTGGAGCTGCAGGCTGTTCTGCTGGCGCTCAAACAGTTTCTTTCCAGTAGGAAAGCATGTCCTGGTAGGAACAGCCAACACATCAGTGGTCTACCAGGTAGACCACCAGGGGAGCACAAGGTCCAGACAATCCTCGAGGCTGACCCAACAGCTGTGGTTGTTGGCGTATCCTCAATGCATTTGCCACAGCAATGCATTTGCCAGGCATTCAAAACACGGCCGAGGATTTGTTATCCCGGCAGTACCCACCTCCTGGGAAATGGAGGCTGCATCCACAAGTGGTGGAAGCAACCTGGCAGAGATAGGGCAAGGCAGGGGTGGATCTCTTCGCCTCACAGTCGACGACGCACTGTCCCCTCTGGTTTTCTCGGAGGGAATCTATAAGCCCCTTGGGCCAGGATGCACTGGCCCATGTGTGGCAAAATTAGCTGCTGTATGCCTTCCCCCCACTACCACTGATCCTGCCCACTCTGGGAAGGATCCTCAGAGGGAACCATAAGGAGTTACTAATAGCCCCCAAATGGCCGGGAAGTGTGTGGTCCCCAATCTTGCACAGATTACTAGACGGGGAGCCGTGGTGCCTCCCTGTGAGGTTGGACCACCTCTCACAGCTGGGGGGGGGTTGAATCTGGCACCCGAAACCAGCTCGTCTGCAGCTTTGGGTCTGGCCTCTGAAGGGCCGGAGCTATTGTTAGGGTCATGTGACCCAGTGGTTGTATAGACCATCCACAGCTCCCGGGCACCCTCCACCAATGCGCTGTACGCTAACAGGTGGAGGTTTTTGTTTTCCTTGTGAGTGGTGCCAAGCACAGAAGCAGGACCCGACACAGTGTCCTGTACCGGTGGTACTCCGCTTCTCCAGTCTCGTTTTGATGGAGGCCTCCACCATCAAAGTAGATGCAGCCGCCATCTCGGCCATGCACAGTGGGGTCCCATACGCTAGTGACCCACTTCCTTAGGGGTGCTCAATGACTAAGGCCGCTTCAGCGAAGCCCAGTGCCCTCTTGGGACTTGCCTATAGTCCTAGATGCACTCTGTCAGTCCCCATTTGAACCTCTTGAGAGGGTGGGATTGAAATGGCTGTCTATGAAGACCGCTTTTCTCTTGGCCATGGCATCGGCTAAACGAAGGCCAAGCCAAGAATGCCTATATTGAAACCCTGGAAGCACAGGGGTAACTTGTGGCCGAATCCGGCCTTTCTTCCAGAGAGGTTTCATCATCCTACACAAACCAGCCCCTCAGTCTGGCTGCTTTTGAGCCCCAGCACAGGAGGATGAGCAGGGACAGAGCACCTACCTGTGGTGCCCAGGGAGAGCACCAAGGGCATATATTGATATGACTGTGGAATTCCGCCAGTCTAATTAACTGTTTCTCTGTCATTCAGGACAGAGGAGAAGGCACAGCTTATCCAAACAACGTCTATCACGTTGAATTGTGGACGCTATTATTTGTGCCTATAGGAGCAGTAGCCTCCCGTTCCCTCAGGTCCGAGGTCACTCAACTAGGAGTGTATGTACATCGTGGGCGGCCCTAAGAGGTGTCCCCCTTTCAGATATCTGTACAGCTGCATCATGGGCATCAACCTGCACATTTGCAAGGTTTTATAGGGTTAACGTGGTCCCTCATAACCCAGTGGCAGCAGCTGTTCTTCCTACTTCCTTACAGCGGGAGTAAGGTAAGATTTCCTCGTGACTTTGTTGGTATTAGTCATCCAGTGCTGTAAGCACCGCCTCTGGCGGTCAGGAGAAACGAAATAGAACGAAGGTTACGTATGTAACCACGGTTCTATGAGTTTCGGATGACCGCCAGACCTTGGCAGTCACTCGGAATCTGCACGAGAAGATTGCCAAGAGGGCGTTTCCTGGGTGGGACGGCCTTTTGTGCTGGCGCACATTGACGACGTCACCCAGGTCACAGGTGACTTTGTTGGTATTAACACTCGACCTGCACGTACGTGCGATGGAAATCCAGTGCTGTAAGCACCGCCTCTGGCGGTCATCCGAAACTCATAGAACCGTGGTTACATACGTAACCTTCGTTCTATTTCGTTTCTCCTGACCGCCAGACCTTGGCAGTCACTCGGAATCTGCACGAGAAGATTGCCAAGAGGGCGTTTCCTGGGTGGGATGGCCTTTTGTGCTGGCGCACATTGACGACGTCACCCAGGTCACAGGTGACTTTGTTGGTATTAACACTCGACCTGCACGTACGTGCGATGGAAATCCATTGCTGTAAGCACCGCCTCTGGCGGTCATCCGAAACTCATAGAACCGTGGTTACATACGTAACCTTCGTTTTGTGTGCTTTCGCTCTCTACGGGTTGGTGAGTTATCGGGTTCCTTAACCCTCACTAGCTCAGGGCGCTACGAAATTCATTGGCTTAATTTCATTTTGAAAGTAGTTGCTGCTATCCTTGCTGCCTGGCTGGCTAAGTCTCTGACTAGCCTGCTAGCTTGCTAACAACGTGTTCGTTGCAGATAGTGTGCTTGTGTTTTAACATTCTTCTCTACTTTCAGATTGATAAAAGATGGCCAGACACTACCCCGACTGCGGTCACGTCCGTCCCAAGGGCGACCGCCACCGTCGGTGCGTGACCTGCCTAGGCAGGGACCACGCAGAGGGCGCCTTCTCAGGCGAAGCCCCTGTCTGTCCCATCTGTGCTAGCCTCCCGCTAGCTAAGGCTACCAGGCGCCTTGCGTTCTGGAAGCGCAAGGACGCCCAGGAGACGGCACTAGTTCCATCCGGGGCTGACGCCCCCGTGGGAATGAGTGCGTCTTCAGCCTTGGACTTGGTGAGCGTGAGCAGTCGCCTTGGGGCTGCGGGCAGCGAGGCGGAGGAGCTTCAACCAAGCGGTGTCCAGGCAATCCCCCACGATGCGCTCGAGCTGGACATCAGCCTGGATGATGATAGTCTGCTAGACTTCTCCGATGGGCACAGCTCAATCGCGGAAGCAATGCAGACGAGCCATGACGTCAGGTTGCGGGTGGAGACACCTCCTACCTCGTCTCGGCTCCTGGGCCAGCAGCTCCACGAGGTTGCGCTGAGAGCAGCCAGCTGCTGCTCCTGACTGAGCTTGCCTTGTCGCTGGGGGAAGATCACCCGTCTGTGGCAGAACTCCGTCGCGCGACGGATCTGTCGCTCAGACTAACTCGGTGCACGGCACAGGCACTGGGGAGGGTGATGGGTGCCGCGGTGGCTACCCAGAGGTCTCTGTGGCTATCACTGGCTAAGCTGTCAGACAGAGAAAAAGCACCACTCCTCAACGCCCCGGTCTCTGTCCAGGGCGCCTTCGGGGAGGCAGTGGTCACAATGGCTGCCAAGTTCGAAGAACAGCAGAAGAGCAGAGAGGTATTCCAGGCTTGGATGCCTCGCTCTAGTGGCACGGGTGAGACGTCCTCCTCAGGACACACCACACCCGCACCGGGCCGGAAGAGAAGCGGGTTCCGCTCGCCAGCGCCTCCAGCAAAGGTATCCACCGGGCGAGGCTGGCAGAGACATCCCTTCCGCCCTCCAGCGCAGCCTGCAGCACAGCAGCCAGCTGCGCGCCCTGCCCAGGGCGCAGCCCAGGCTCCGCGGCAGCACTCCGCTCGCCGGGGGCGAGGCAGAGGGAGACCTCAGGCTTCCTGACCATGACAGTCAGCCACTCGTCACACAGGGGGGAGCGGTGGAGCCCACACCGCCTCCAAAGAAATCAGCCCGTCGCTCACATGTGGAAATCATGTCCAGCACGGTAAGCAGGTTTTCACAAGCACCACAATCATATGTCCTAACTCCTGTCCCAGATGGCGCAGTGCCCAGGCATGCTTGTGCAACTCCCCCCGCGATGCACACAGTGCAATCGCACCCCCAAATTTTTTTCGAAAACATGAGGGGGCAGCCCCAGATCTCGTCTCCCTCCCTAGGCGGAGTGGGTGTAGATCTAGGCTTAGACTCATTGACCATGAGCGGGTTAGTCCCCGACAAATTCAACTCAGAGCACACCCTGGTTGTGCAGAAAGTTGGCGCGCATGCGCAGTGTCACCATGGGTGCTAAAGACGGTCTCAAAGGGTCATGTGCTGCAATTCGCCCGTTCCCCTCCGCCTTTCAGCAGAGTAATACAGTCTGTGATACAGCGAGAACAGTCTCACTTCCTACGGGAAGAAATTATCTCCCTGCTCAGAAAAAAGGCCATAAGCAGAGTTCCTCTCAAGGAAAGGAATGCAGGCTTCTACAGCCGTTACTTCCTCGTACCCAAAAGAGACGGGAATTATCGGCCTATATTAGATCTACGTGTGTTAAACAAAGCACTCATGCCGCTACGGTTCAGAATGTTGACCCCACGCAGGCTTGTGCAGTTTATAAGGCCAAACGATTGGTTTATCACGATAGACTTAAAAGACGCTTATTTCCACATTCCGATCCACCACAGACATCGGAAATATCTGAGGTTTGCGTTCGGAGGAATAGCGTACCAATTCAACGCACTCCCATTCGGCCTGTCCCTAGCGCCGAGGGTATTCACAAAGTGCGTAGAGGCAGCTATCGCCCCATTACGTCTACGCGGCTTACGCGTGTACAATTATTTGGACGACTGGTTAATTGCTTCCCATTCAAAAGCTGCAGCAGTGCAGGATGGCCATCTAGTGGTGGCACACCTGTATCGACTGGGTTTTGTTGTAAACAGAGAAAAAAGCGTTCTCTGCCCCAGGCAAGTTACGCATTTTCTGGGTATGATCTTAGACTCCACCTCCATGGAGGTCAGGCTGTTTCAAGAACGGATAAGTGCCATCAAAGCATGCGTGCGCCAGTTCCGACTGGGACAGTCAGTCTCGTCGCTGCGCTGCCAACGCCTGTTAGGAATGATGGCGTCGGCCGCTATAGCGCTCCCGTTAGGGATGTTGCGTATGCTGCCATTCCAAATATGGTACCTGTCTATGAAGCTCAACGCAGTCACAGACAGGCATCGCAGAGTAGTGGTGTCCTCCAGATGCAGGAAAGCCCTGGCGATCTGGAGAACCCCCTGGTTTCTCGCCGCGTCAGGCACTATGGACATAGTGTCGCGTTGCGTGGTGGTGACCACAGACGCTTCCACCAAAGGCTGGGGAGCGGTCTGCGAAGGGAGAGGCGTGAACGGTCTCTGGTCTGTGACAGAAGCCGCGTCTCACATAAATGTGTTAGAGCTGCGAACAGTAGTCCTAGCTCTACAACACTTTCTGCCCAGGCTGAGTGGTCAGCATGTACTAGTGAGGACGGACAACACTGCGACCTTGGCGTATATAAATCGCCAGGGCGGAGTGCGCTCCCCGTCATTACACCATTGGGCGACTCGCCTGCTCCGGTGGGCAGCGAGGCACGTCCTGTCCCTCAGGGCAGTTCATATACCAGGCCACCTCAACTACGGTGCGGACCTGTTATCGAGGGGCGATCCTCGAGCAGCAGACTGGTGCCTTCACCCACAAGTGATAGGTCAGATCTGGGTGCGTTTTTTCAAGGCGCAGGTGGACCTGTTCGCGAACAGGCAGAACACCTGCTGCCCGCTCTGGTTCTCGCTAGGGGGCGACGATCCCCTACTAGGCATAGACGCGCTGGGCCACCAGTGGCCAGCCCTACCCCTATATGCTTTTCCCCCGATCCCGCTCCTCCAGCAGGTGCTGTGCAGGATTGCGGGCGAGGGCAGGGAATTGATATTGATAGCCCCCCACTGGCCCAACCAGCCGTGGGTGGCAGATCTGGTCAATATGTCAGTGCAGCAGCCTTGGGAGCTGCCTCTACGGAGAGACCTCCTAACGCAGGCGCACAGGACGGTGTGGCACCCCCATCCGGAGTGGTGGCGTCTCAGAGCCTGGCACCTGAAAGGTGCAGGCTCATAGCATCAGGCTTGTCGGACGCGGTGGTGGCTACAATACAGAGTGCCCGAGCTGTATCAACACGGGCTCTGTATACGCTGAAGTGGCGCAGTTTTGAGCAGTGGTGTGCTGCGCGTCAGCACGACCTCGTTAACTGCGTGCTGGGCGTTATTCTCGAATTCCTACAGCAGTTGTTTGATGAGGGGAAGGCGGCTTCTACTCTCAAAGTGTACATGGCTGCCATTTCAGCCTGCCACGCAGGCATTAATGGCAGTTCTCCTGGCAGTCACCCGCTAGCGTCACGCTTTATGGCGGGGGTGAGACGGCTCAGGGTGCCAGAGAGACACCTCATACCCTCTTGGGATCTGCTAGTGGTGTTACGTGCTCTCACAGGGCCTCCGTTCGAGCCCCTGGAGACAGTGGACATAAAGTTTGTCTCTTTAAAGACCGCGCTGCTGCTGGCGTTAACGTCAGCAAAACGCGTTGGTGACATGCAAGCCCTGTCAGTCAGTCCATCGTGCCTTCAGTTCTCGATCGCTGGTGACAGAGTGGTTATGCGACCTAATGCTGCTTACACACCTAAAGTGGTGGTAACCCCATTCCGCAATCAGGTGATTGAATTGGCAGTTTTCTCGCCTCCTCCTTTTGCGTCAGCAGAGGAGGAACGTTTGAATAAACTCTGTCCAGTGCGCGCTCTCCGCTGTTACGCAGAGCGCACTAGAGCTTTCAGACAGTCAGATCAGCTATTCGTGTGCTTCGGTGCACGCGCAAAAGGCAGACCTCTATCAAAACCGAGCCTCTCCCGTTGGATAGTAGAGGCTATCGTGTTGTCTTATAAGAGCTTGTCTTTAGATCCCCCGGAGAAGTTGCATGCGCACTCTACGCGGGGGGTCTCGTCTTCCTGGGCCTTACTAAAGGGCGTCTCAGTGGAAGATATTTGCAAAGCTGCAAGCTGGAGTTCTCGCCACACTTTCATTAGATTCTATATGTTAGATGTGGCTGAACCTAGTTTTCTTCATAGCGTTCTGCGGGCAAGCGATCTCTGAATCCCTTGGCCTGAGAACGATAGATATGATAAGTGTGTTCATTAGTGTCTACATGTTATGTTGCACATGAAACATCCCAGGGTTTTCTTACGGGCGCAGGATCACGGATCCCTGTCGCCTATGATAAAGGTGGCCCTGTTAAATTCTTGGTGTTCTGCAGGCGAGCGATCTCTGAATCTCCTGACCTGAGAACGATGTATATGATAAGTGTGTTCATCGGTGTCTACATGTTTGTTGCACATGAAACACTCCAGGGTGGTTTCCTACAGGCGCAGGATCGCGATCCTTGCCGCCTATGACAAAGGTTGCCCTGTTGATATGTTCACCGCCAGCGGCCGTATGAACCTCTATGAGGGCAAAGGCTTCAGTAGAGCTGGTGTGTGTAATTGGCTGCCACTGTATTATCACGCGGGAATGTATAGGGTCCCATTGTGTTATATCACAGTGAACTGCGATAAGGAACGTCTCGGTTACTTACGTAACCTCGGTTCCTTAAGCAGGAACCAGATATAACAAGGTTGGCGTGTACAGTGTTACCTTGGATTGATTGTCTTGCTCAGTTTCTTTCCGAGGAAGATCTGAGGGCGCGTAATGGTATTATAGAGCTCCTGGAAGGCGGGGCCAGGAGCACGCGCTGACAGATCTCGCGGCCTTTCAGGCGTGAATAGATAAATGCTTCGATTTGTAGCCATGACTTGACGTCATGTACCATTGTGTTATATCTGGTTCCTGCTTAAGGAACCGAGGTTACGTAAGTAACCGAGACGTTTTCTCCCCCTCTCTCAGCAAAGCTCCAGTACCAGCCGGCTCTCCCAGCAGATAGACAGCAGCTCAGCCAGCACATGCCAGTGGGTCACATGACCAAGTTCATCGTCACCTATCCTACAGTAAGTGCCAGCTATACTGTTACCAACCAAACAATCATCGCCTATCCTGTGATAACTAACAACAATACTGCTACCAACCAAACCATTATCGCCTATCCTGTGATAGAGACACAGACACTAGAAACAGCAAAGCTGTTATACCCAAACCAAACCATCATCCCCTACCGTCTCGTAAGTACCAACACTACTTTAACCAAGCAAATGATAATCACATACCCTGCAGTGCCTGCCCCCCAGCAAAACTATCATAAGCACCAAATAAACTCATCATCACTCGACAGTAAGTACCAACACTATTGTAACCCACCAAACCATCATCACTTACCCTATGGTAAATAACAACATCTCATTAATTAACCACGCCAAAACGTATCATAAATATCAACCAAACCATCTTCACCTTCCGTACAGTAAGTACCAACCAAAACTACCATCCTCAGTATAGATGCAGTATAGATGCAGCGCTCCTAGCTCCTCTGTTCTGATGCCTCTGCAGGGCCTGGTAGGGTCAATCAGGCGTGTTCTGACCGGGTCTATAGATCTCTGTGAGCCCCTATGGGTGCTGCATGTGCCTGGGCCTGGCTGAGTTAGCGCCAGCAGCTAGCGTCTAGCGGGCATATACGGAAGCGAGCAGCCAAGCTGGATGCAGGCGTCACGCGTAAAGCCTCTTAAGAGGAGCAGAGTCAGCGTGTGTCACATCGCTAATAACACACTCCTCCTGACATTCGCCTCCGCGGGGCCACTGGTCAGAAGAGCAACGAGTGCCGCACAGCGCTGTGTGTGCCCCCTTGTGTATGTGTGTGTGTGTGGTCACCCCGGGGCTAATAGCTGTTCAATCCCTTGAGCTGCTTTACAAAAGGTGACGGTACCTGTTTTGTAATGAGCCATGCATAATACATTTGTAAGCCACTTGTTACTTATTCATGAGGCATTCAAAAGCTATTATCAGGCCTCTTGTTCTGCTGGTGTTTGTGTGTGTGTGGGTGTGTGTGTGTGTGTGATGAGTGTGCAGGGAAGTCGTGATGTCAGGTTGGAACACTTTTAGAAACACTTTTAGAAACTGGCTCCTTGATTCTGGAATCCTAGAGCCTGTCTGAAGTGAAGTAGGAGTTCCTCAGAGACCTGTGCCTTCGCCCCAAACTTAGCCAAGTAATTAGGTGTCATATTGAATATTTTTAATATTAGAATCATTTCCAAAGAATAATAGTTCTGGGCTGATATAATTTGATATTTTAATCTAACACAATATTTCAATCTTGTGATCATATTGGATACCTTAGAGTAAAATCTCCTGTAATAGATGTTCTTGGTGATGAGAATTTTTGACTTTATTAATGTCATAATTTGTAATAATAAAAGTTATGCTCGATTGTAAGTCTAGCCTGACAAAGTATCACTGAAGTTGGGGTAGCACTACAGTGAGTTATTGATGTGTTCCATCTGTCCTTAGGTAACCTGTTTCCTGTTTTGGGCCATCATGACTTTTGCTGAGCTCTGATTGATTAATTTATTAACTTCCACGTAGGGAATTTGCTGTGTAACTAAAATGCATATTTCCTGATGTATTAAGAAAATGTGCTAGCAACAGACGCTTTGCTACCCATGGGTTTAGCCTCCTCGCAAGCACGCTCACCTCCCACTTCAGGTTTACCATTCATACTTGAACGATCATGCCCGGTGTTGCTGACGTTTCAAGACACAATAGATTTGTTGCATTGCCAGATCTTTCTATATTGCCTGTCTTTTAAAAAGGTCTTTGAAAGGATTGAACAACATGAAGCTATATTAGTCCCTCGCCTCCATACTGAGATACGGCTTGGCAAATCATGCTCATGTATTACAAGGAGATTTTTGAGCTTTAGCTTACTACAGTGCGGGAGCACTTTAAGGTTTATTTAAAGACACATTTGACCAACGATGTGTTGAAATTACCAGACCAATCTCCAATTCAACGGTTTATATAAAAAATTGATTTATTACAATTTCCAGATAAACCAATCAACCTGTTAGCATTACAAACATAACAGAAAACTAAGATTCTAAGAGTAAAGGATGTTCCTTATAGCAGAGAACAGGTAAGCTCAGAGCAAAACAGCTAGAATAGGAGCAAGAGAGGGGAAGAACGGAGAACAATAGATGCAAGAGAAGCTCTCAAATGAAGAGACTCTCGTATCATTCAAGGACGAAGAATAAGCATCATTATGGCATGATCTCTTACTCCACCAAACAGAATAACTCAAGACCATAAATCTAATCATTTCACAAAAACAAGAGGAGAAAAATCAACAAGGGACAAAACATTGTTTCCTGACACTGAAGAAGACAGACTGACATTATGTCTCTTGAGCTGACCTTAAGTGACCTGTGACTATGGTAGATGATATGGAAGGGGTCTAATAGACATCAACTAGGAATAATCATATTAGTGCGAAATGTCAACTTAAGGTGTCGGGGAGTAAGGTTTACTCACTGTACAGCTCTGTACACACGCATGAATGGGGATCAGTTTTCACAAAGGAGTGGGTCCTTCCTCCCTCTCATCCCTGGTTAACCTCTTACCTAGTCTCTGTCTCATCTCTGTCTCATCTCTGTCTCATCTCTGTCTCACCTGTGTCTCCCAGCAGCTCCTATCACACAGAAGTGAGCAAAAACACAGTGGCAGCTGTGGTAAAACATGAAGCCAACAAAAGCAACAGCATCAGGCAAGAGACACGGTATTCGATTGGCCGGCAATGATCACATTCTTTAATTTTTATTTATTTTCTCCAAAGCGACTTAAGGCACATTACAGCGTTAATGTAGTATCAGTATGTATTACCTCTTTCACCAACGACCAGGGGCGCTTCAAGTTCATTTGACCAAGGTTCAACCCTTATTGTGTCAATTCAAACCAAACCAGTCAACATGTCAACATTCCCAGGTTGTGGCAATTCAGTTAGACCTGGATCGCAACACCGGGATTGATGTATACATAATCAACTCTCGGCCTGCAGCAGTAGGGGGATTTATACTACAGCATTAGTGCAAATACAATGATACAGTGTACCTGAAGAAGACAGGGAGGAAATAGAAAGGTGTTGAATGAAACATCCAACAGAGCCAATTTAAAGGCAGGAAAAGCAAATTCAAATTCTAAATCTGTCACTGCTGCAGCGAGCGAGTGTGGCCTCTCTCGGTCATGTGGGATCCCGCTCTGTCTGAGGTCAAGGCTCCCTTCCTCTCCTGCCGGGGACTCTTTCAGTGCAGACAGAACGCCTCTCATTCCTGCTTTTATTCTCTCCCTAACACACAATAGCCTAGTTTCCATTATCGGGCCAAACGTGGGCGAACTAATGTGTGGCACAGCCAGTTGGGTTTCCATTGTCATTTGGGCCAGTGTCCAGGGGCTAATAGCCTCCTAATTACCCTCGGGCCAACTGGTGTTTGAGGCAGTGCTGTGACCCGCGTTGTGTGGCCAAGCACAGTCACACACCGGACTCGAACTTGCAACCGCAGACATGGAAAGTGGGCGTGCTAGCTAGCAGACTAAAACCTATGGGTGCTTGCGTCTGTCGCTGGCATGTCTCTTAAAGTGTCAGGGAGTGAGGTTTTCTCACTGCACAACACTGTACCCGCAGGCTACTGATACACTCACCACCCTAAACCTCACTCTCAATACGGGTCACGGCACCAATGTAACTTGCGTCAGGTGGACAAGCACAATCACGCACCTGGCTCGAACTTGAATCTTGGACATTTGAGGTAGGCGCTTGTCGGTAGCACGTCTCTTAATGTATCTGTGTTTACTCACTGCACAGCACAGTACCCGCTGGCTACGTTACATCAGCACCCAAAATCAGGGCTCAGCTGATTTGATAGGCATAAAAGCTGAGAAATATTTGGTCCGATGGCAAATCGATTTCCTTCATGTGGCTTAGAGCCTCGAGGCTATTGGCCCCCGGCTGATGTGCGGATAGCTCTGGCTCGCACTGGCCTGATAGTGGTAATGCGACTAGTGCCCAGTGTCAGCGGCCCAGTCCAACCCTGTCCACAGCAGCCAAGCTCAGGCAGGGAGCACCCAGGGATGTGACAGCCTGTCCTCTCCCGGTTTGTTGCATGATGAAGGACATGTGATGGAAGTGCTCCCATGGCGGACACTTAGTGGATGTGTGTTTCTCTTGTGCTGCCAGGCCTTCTGGAGGGAGAAGGGATTCTCAGGTGAGATTGTGGCTCGGCCGTCCAACAGCTGTCCCTTTAGTGTGACTTTCGACGCCACCAGCCCCAGCGGCAGCCCAGCGCTAGTGGGCTTCATCGCCGGGTTGCAGGCGCATGACTGGAGCTCTACAAAGGTGAGTGTGTGTGTGCGTATGTGTCTGTGAATGTGTGTGTGTCTGGGGATGTTTGGGCGGGCATATGTGTGTGTGAGTTTGTGTCTGTTTATGTTTGTGTGTGTGTGTGTGTGTGTATATGTACTCGTGTATTTATGTGTTTTTGTGTCTATGAATGTGTGTGTATATATATATGTGTGTGTGTGTGTGTGCGTGCGTGCATATGTGTGTATGTGTGTGTGTGAAGGACAGGGGAATTGTGACAAAGAGGGAGTGAGTGACAGAAGAACATATTGAGCGCTCTTCATTGCCTTGCTACGGGTGCTCTTGAGAAGATCTTTGAAGGCGAGAGGTGAGTGTGAACGTGTGGAGGACAGGAACACAGAGACAAGAGAACTATACCAAAAGAGAAACTCAACTTCAGAGAGAAGTGGAAAGCATGAGAGAAAGAGGGAGTGGGAGAGAGTGAGAGAGTTGGCGTTGGTTGTGAGGACAGCGTTACACACGCGTGCGAGAGAGTGTGTGAGTGTGTGTGTGTGTGTGTGTGTGTGTGTGTGTGTGAGTAGAGACAGCTAGGCTGTCCCTGAGGCAACTGCGTTCCCAGCTTCACACCAGACGAGGAGCAAGGAGTCGGCACAGCAGAAGGAGAAGCAGGTGCAAATGGATGCGATTGGGCTCCGTGTCTGTCACCGTGTGAAGGTTACTCTGCCGAAGTGTGTTCTCTCAGCTCCTTAATGTGTGTGTTCAAACGCCAGGCTCCATTTACCGCTTATGCAACACCTAAGCTGGAGCTGAAGTGGCAAACAGGTTAGGCTGCTGCCTTGAACACTTTCAAAAAGCTATACACGTAGTCATAGATATGCACATACACACACACACAACATAGTGCGCACACACACACACAAACACACAGATACACACACCACACACCTTTCAGCAGAGACAGATGACAGTTCCCATGGCACCAGCCGAGTCCCTTTCAGCACTGGGTGTGACACACACACACATCACCAGGACTTGCTAATACCTACCCCCCCCCCACACACACACACAGACACACACATCACCAGCCTCACATTTATTCTACAGGTGAACCACTTGAAACAATGGGATTGCGTTTTTGTTGTGGTTTTCCAGACTAAGATAGTTGTCAGAGAAATAATTGGTGAGCTGTTCTGTTACGGTGCTCTGTTTCCATAGAGTGTGTGAACGTGCTGGCATATCTTCCTTTCTCTCTCCTCCTTCCCCAGCACTGAGAGCCTGGGTCTCTGGGCCTCTGTGCAGTCACAAGGAGCTCAGCTCCAGCTGAAGCCACGTACGTGTGCAGTCATGCTGGCAGCCCGCAGGCCTCCACACAGGAGGTGCTGAGGAGAAATATAGTAGCTATACCCTCCACTGCATACTGATGGAAACAAATGGTATTTATGATAGTGTTTAATTGTCATATCCATTAGTGGACGGTTGTAAAAGCTAAATATCAAAACCAAAAAACAAAAAACCCTTAGAAAGGATCTGCATCAGTCCTGGCCTGGACAGGACTAGTAAACCTGACAGTGCTGGAGTATAATGGAGAATGTTCCAGAAGCTGCTTTGCATGCAATCCACTTGATGGGCAGGGTCGTGTGCTGCGAGTGGAGATTTCATGTGACTTAACGTCGGACAATGATTAGCCCTTCAGTTCCACAAGGGCTATCTTTCATGTGTCCTCAGCTATATCTCTCCCTCTCTCAGACACACACGAACACACACACACGCACACACACACACACACATTTACTTCCCCCCTAACGATCACACACTCATCTCCCTCCCTCGCCTCAATCATCACACGCAGATCTCCTCTTCAAACTATCACACACACACACACACACACACACACACACACACACACACACACACACACACACACACACACACATCTTTTCCCCTCTAATGATCACACACTCTTCCTCTCTTTGAAGCTGTAATAGAGGGGCCAGTGAACCCCTTGGCTGAGTTATTGGTTTGGACATGCTGCTGTGTGCAGGACATGCAGCAGACGTGTGTGACGTGTGTTATAGTGACCGGGGCTTCGGTGACCCCGCACCTTTCTGTCCAAGGGCTTCAGAAGAGACTTGAGTTATTCACATCGATCGCTCTTCACTGCCACACACTCAATACACACATTCATTTTTTAACGGGCAAACTCTCTTTTTTTTATTTTTACCGTGCGTGTTGTAAGAGTGTGATTTGAAAACTAACAACCAGCCCCTTCTCTCTCTCTCTCTCTCTCTCTCTCTCTCTCTCTCTCTCTTTCTCTCTCTCTCCCTCTCTCTCTCTGCAGTTGGAGGAGAGGAGAGATGCGGTCGTGTCCAGCCTGGTGAGATACCTTGGCCCTGAGGCCTCGCACTTCATCCACTACGTGGAGAAAGTAAGTCCAGAGTCTTTCTGCGTGCTTCCTTGGCCTCGCCTTAGCGGCCACTGTTGTGTGTTTTAGACTTCAACTCAGCTCCAGAGGCAAAGAATGAAAGCAGATGTTCCAGAACCATCCGCCGCCGTGTGTGAGCCACCGCTGTGAAGGCGCATCACACACATCAGTGGTGACACGCGCACTATCGGGTGTTAAAGTCATCTGTGAGCCGCGACAGTGTTAGCCCCTGGAGATACCCCCGTGTGCTGTCCTGCCCCTCTTGAGGGCTGCTGCAGCAAGCAGAGCTTAGGGCAGTTGGCCAGCTTTAAGGGGCAGTTAGGCTGCTGAGGAGAGGAGAACTGCTCCCCGAGGAGACCCAGCGCTGCCTCTAATCAAGATTGACAAATGAACACGGCGGGGTGACAGCCGTCAGCTCAGGCAATATGTTAGCATTTTCCCTCCCTCAGCAGAGAAAGGGCAACGCACTTCAGCAACCCCAACACACACACACACACATACAGATACACACACATACACACAAAGGCGTACACTCACTCACACATCATGCACGTACTCTCACATACACTCATTCACATATGCACAGAAACACACTCAAAGAGGGACACACACACTCATTTCATGCATGCACACACATACACACAGATACACACGTCTGCCTTTAGGGGAGCATTAGCTGGCTGTATGAAGTAGCTGCTAGTGAGATGAAACCTCATCCATTTTTGAGAGGCGAAGTCTCAGTTTTCTCCCATACTAAACTGCAGAAATGTGTCTGGTGCCACAGTTGACACAGTTTGGTGACATGGATAGAGCAGCACATGGCTGCCACTGCGAGCTGCATTAGTCACAGTCAGGTATCTGTATGACGCTGTGACTATAATCATGATCCAAGTCTGCTCGTGCGACCTGCTGTCCTCCCAAGAAATCTCATCTCACAATTCTACCGATTTCTACAGCGGAACCATCAAACCGAGGTTTATTTTAGCATCCGTGAACTAAGATGTTGTCCCGTTTGTGAGGTTGTAGGCATTGATCTGGGATATCTATTTATTCATCTCAATGTTTTCCTGTGGTAATGTCTCTCGCACACTTTTCCCCAGAGGTTGGTGTGAGTTGAGCTCGGGGTCTGAGCGTGAGTGTGTGTGTGTGTTTGTGTGTAATTGCAGGACTGGGCCCAGGAGCCTTACAGCGGGGGCTGCCCAGTGAACGTCATGATGCCAGGGATGCTAACCTACTTCCACCCCAGCCTCCGCAGGCCCTTTGGCAGGTGAGAGCTCATACCCCGCCCCCCCCCCCCCCCACCACCCCCTCAGCTTAGCACCCCGTCCGTCCTGCGTGCCTTAGACAACTCGCCTCAGCTCCCCGCCTGAGGGGGGATCAGACAGTCAAAGTCAACCAACATTCTGATTCCGGCCGACTCCGGTCCAGCTCTGGCCCTCGTCCACAGTTGTCTGCGGTGTGGGCAGAGTAGCCTCGGGAGGGACGGAGAGGAGGGAGGGGGAAGGGAGTCTGTCTTTACTGCCGGTTTGACTTTAGCCACAGCGAATAGATAGAGGGTCAGAGGGAGGCCACTCTGTATGGAAACCAGCTCTGAATCCATTTACAGATAGGGGGACGAGAGGAGACTGGGATCGGGGAGAGGAAGATACAGAGGGAGAAATGGAAAGGGAGTATGAGAGAGTGAGATGGACAGATGAATTGAGAGAGAGGGATAGAGAGCGTGAGGGACTGAAAGAGAGGTGGGGAAGCACAGAGAGATAGAGAGAGACAGAGACTGAGGGGAGATGAGAAAATGAGTGAGAGAGAGCGAGTGAGTGAGCACGAGAGAGAGCGAGTGAGTGAGTGAGTGAGTGAGAGAGAGAGAGAGTGAGTGAGAGAGAGTGAGTGAGAGAGAGAGAGAGAGAGTGTCAGAGAGAGAGAGAGAGAGAGGGGTACACGTAACATCAGTGGATTTCCATAATGGCATTAAGTCCCCTGGCGAGAGGATGAGCTCAGCCTGGCTGGAGAGTGTGCTGTGCATGTGATGTGCAGCAATGCTGGGAACCTGCACCCACAACCGGCACATTCAGCTCTGAGCCCCCACCGCACCCCCGCCCGCACCATGTTCAGCTCGTCCTTGAAGTCTCAGAGCAGCCTACCTCTCTCTCTCTCTCTCTCTCCCGCTCTCTGCTGCTGGTTAGCATTCACCACAGAGCAGAGAGGTACGCAGATCAACCTGATGGTACAGACGAGGAATCACAAGGACTCAGAGCACAAGAGAGAGAGAGAGAGAGAGAGAGAGAGAGAGAATGAGAGAGAGAGAAAGATCGCAGCACCGCACACGAGAGGCCAGAAAGCAAAGCAGGGCAGAGCAAAGAAAAGCTAATCGGAAGAGAACAGAACCGAACAGAACCGAGTAGCAGAGACTTTAAAGCAAAACACTATTCTGTCAGATACACACACACACACACACACACACACCAGGCAGCGAAGCCATGGAGGCCATAGCTCAGGGCTTGGTATGTAAGAGTGTGCAATAGTGTGTGAAAAGCCAACGAGAAGCTATTATTCCAGTTCAGTCCGAGCATGTCCGAGTGAATGTTCGACGTGGTAGCAACAGTGGAGCAAGTGGGATCACACCCCTACACACACACACACACACACACACACACACACACACACACACACACACACACACACACACACACACACACTTCAGCTGTTCTCAGTCTCACACGAGGCTTGCACAGGCCTGTGTATCACACACCTCTGGCTCTGTGTGTCCTCCACCAGTCTGGATTGGCCTGGTGCAACAGGTAGTTTGTGCACATTTTCAGTGAATGTACTTGTTCAAAGAGCTCTATTGCAATGTTGTACACACACCACAATGAATACAAACCCTAATGGTGAGATCTGTTATAAGAATATGAGAATTATAGGATAGTTTAGGACCACAGGAATGATATTATGAAAAGCCTGATGAGAAGAGGATGTTTCTCAATATAATTTTGCATTCTTATATACTTATATACTAATTTTGCATTCATATATACTTATACTTTTGAGGCTTGGTTCCTGTTTCTGACACATTTGAAAACCTTAGTTTTTTATCTTGCCTTTAAAATAACAGTACTCAAGAAGCATTTTGTACATCACATCACAAACTCTGTATTGCAGCTTTAATGGTAAGCTTTGTTGAGTGAGCTGGTGCATGTTATGAGTTTGATGTTGACAGGCCTCTTTGACTCTGAGGGGAGTTATTGATTGCTGTTGTGTGTTGTGTTGATGTGTGGTTTGCTCTGCGAGAGCAGAATCACAAGCAGAGCTCTCACATCTTTACTGAAGCTTCCTGACAGGTGCCTCACAACAGCATTGATGGCTGTGTGTGTGTGTGTGTGTGTGTGTGTGTGTGTGTGTGTGTGTGTGTGTGTGTGTGTGTGTGTGTGTGTGTGTGTGTGTGTGTGTGTGTGTGTGTGTGTGTGTGTGTGTGTGTGTGGGGTGCCTGTGAGAGAACATGCTACTCTCATTGAGTGTGTGTGTTCCAGCTTAGTAGCCAGCACTGCCGCACCCCAACTAATGCCGTCTAACAACCCATTAAACATTCTCTTACACACACTTAAAGGAGAGGAACAATAGAACCCTTACACACGCTTAAAGGAGAGGAACAATAGAACCCTTACACACGCTTAAAGGAGAGGAACAATAGAACCCTTACACACTCTTAAAGGAGAGGAACAATAGAACTCTAACACACTCTTAAAGGAGAAGAGCTCAGGCAGCAACACAGAGCAGGGAGCTAGCAGGGAGAGGTCAGGCACTGCACTTAAACATTATATCACACTTCACATTACCTTACATTATATTAACATCACCTTACATTATATTAACATTACAGTACATTATCTGAATATTATGCTATTGTCAGGCCACCACAGCATGACTTTAAAGGTACAATGTCGTTTTTGTTTGTTTGTTGTTCTTGTTCTGAGCCAACAGTGCAAAGGTTACTTTTCCCAATGTATTGATACATTATTTATGCATTTATGTTTTATCATGGGTCATGAACATTTTAATCAAGATGCACAGGTCGAACATGACTGTTTCAAAGTGCTGTTGTTGAATTATGCAAAAAAAGAAATCACAGCTACTACAAACCTTTGAAAGTGCAGTCATTAATTACAGTCCACAGGGGACATGTTGTCACACCTTTCTGTCTCCAAACGTACATCATAATAGTTCAAATGTTCTGTACCAAATGAAAGACCTTCTTGGACACACATTTCGTATTTATTGTTTTGACATAATATTTCAGTATAAAATGATTATGCATTAACTTGAGAGTGTGCTCATGTGACAACTTACCCGATAAATGGAGAAGTTGTCCCATTGGATTAATAAAGTGTAATTACACTTAAATGTTTTTTTTTAGCTGTAAACTGAATGATGTCACTGTGCTGTGATGTAACATCAATGCTGGTACAAAAATACAGTTTTAATTTTATGGGTTGGAAAAGGCTCAACTCTCCAGCTGCTGTTTAAAATGATCCTGAACCTTCCAATGCTTATGCTGACGTAGTGTTCACTGTTTTGGGACTTATCTACGTCATGAAATGGGTGAACCACCACCCCCAGTCCGTGAGTTTGAGTCTCATTTTCATTGGCTGATCGAGACTCATAACCCTGCCAACTCCCCACCCTGCCCTCAGCCCCTTCAAACCTTTTTGGCATTTTTCAAAATTATGCAGTGGGTGGAATTAGGCTCAGAGCTGGGGATGAATTTACACTATAAGCAAAAAAGGAACACATGATTAATTGTGAACGTAGATTTATTTTAATTTTATATCTTAAACTGAACTCGACACCTTAAATGAACATAAAAATAACCAATCATTTCTAAAAAAAACTATGCCAAACCATGCCTGTCAGTAAAAATAATTACAGAGTAAGTGTGGTCTGCCAGCATTATTCAAAGACATAATTCTGGCAAAACATAAATGGTCTCTCCTGAGTTAGTCTACTTGCTGCATTGGCAGTTTTCTGCATCAGACACATTGAATCCAAGTCTCCCTTGGCTGGCTGTTTGAAAATAGTTCACACAGACAAGGCAGAGGCACTTGCTCTCATCTGTTTGTATGTTTAATGTAATTAATGAAATGTTTGACATAATGCTTTGCTGCCCTCTTTTTCTTTCCCAATTTGATTTGTACACTTTGATATTTTCTTTATCTGCCCACATTAGAGGGATTTTCAAATACTGCACCACGTTGCAATAAACTAAAGTAATATTCTCATTGACCTAGTCATGTACCCTACCAGGTGCCTCTCCACTTCAGGGGAGAATAATCAAACAACACACGTACCCCCTGGTCACTATGACAACTTGCCCTGAACTCACTAATTAGAAATGAATTAGTAATTGATTAGTTATTAATTAATCAGTAAAGTAATTAGTAACAAATGAATAGGTAATTAACTGATTACTAATTCAAGGACTGCACCTAGACTGCACCTATACCTGAGTATAAATAGATGTATGTGTCAGGCTGTTTCCTGGGTGTCTGTGTAAGTTGTGTATGTGTGTGTGAACTGCTTGCTGTAGGATCCACTGGGCGGGCACAGAGACTGCCACCGAGTGGTGTGGGTACATGAGCGGCGCCATCCAGAGTGGCCACCGGGCGGCGCTGGAGGTCCTGGCCCGTCTCAGTCCACACACGCTGAGCCAGGAGGAGAGGAAGGCAGCGCAGGGCCCTGCCCAGCCAAACGCTCAGAGTGACCGCTGGAGCTACGTGACCGGCTACTCTCCTCTCCCTGTTGCCCTCACCCTAACCGCCATCACACTATGTGCCACCCTGCTATTGGTCAAGCCCCAAATCAGTAGGGATGTGATTGGGCAGGTGATTGCATGGCTTCCTGCTAGAGTGACTAAGAGAGTTGTTCCCTAGAAAGATGTAGAGAAACACGATGTATTACTTGAGGAATCAACAGTCCATATGTACCTATGTATCTTTTTCTTATGCTATTAAAGTTGAATTCCTGTACAGCGTTTCTTCAGATGAACTAGTCTGTATTGTTGCTGTGGTAACCATGAGGCCATCACACCCTCCTCCATAAAATGGCTGAGCTGAAGTCGTCGGAGGTGGGAGTTGATAGATTCTCCACTCAGTAAACTGCTAATTTATTGCAGAGCAGCTTCCTGTTTGTCTTGATTAGGATACGAAGGAGGAGGAGCAGACAGAGCTGCTTTGAACATGCCAGCACAGCTCTGGGCTGCAGTCCAATAGTCTGTTTTGCTAGGAAGGTTCCTACCTGAGTGAAATGACCTGGAAGGATTTAAGCGAAAATCATGATAAGAGCTGGTTGAATTCTCTTAATTGCTGAAGGGAAGGTGCTTCAATGCTTCCTTTCTTATCATCTTATCATCATTAGGGTACACTGGACGATCCTTTTACAAAAGGATCCCACAATTCCTTGCAGCAGCAACAACAAATGATCAACCTGACCCTTGCAATAGCTGGGTTTCCATCCAACTCATTCATCTGTTATGCACATTCATGAAAATTCAGCTCAACAGTTTCAATCAGCTGTGTTACGCAAATAAAAAATCACAGGAGTTGTGGCATCAAAACGTAAGGTTGTTAGGTCAACTTTAATGGAGACACCTGATAACAAATGAGAATTTATGTGAATAAACAATCAATCTTAGTGGCAATATACCTTATGCAAAGAGCGAGTTAATCCAACCCCTTCTAGCAAATCAAATTTATATTTAAATTAGGAGATTTTATGCATTTCCAGTCAGGATTTCTTATTTGAATGGTCAAAATGTGCGTTAAAAAGTTGGATGGAAACCCAGCTGCTGTCGCACAAATTACGTAGCCTAGTGTAAACTCTATTGGTTGTAGGTGCAGTCTTCACTTAGCACCACGGTTGTCTTTTCCTTATTAATTCTCCTTAACGTCTTTCCTTGACCTTGGGATGTTTCGACCACAGCCCAGGTGCGTCAGGTTCACTCACACACACATGTAACACATTCACAGAGACACAAACAGCCCACACATATAACACAGATGTACATGCACAACCACACATGCACACACGCAGACACACACACACACACACATACATACAAGCATGCATAGACACAGACACATGCACGCACAGACACACATACTTGCGCACACAAACATATACGCATGCACAGACACACGCTCACACAGACACTCAGATAAATACTCACACACACACACACACACACACATGCACCTGCCAGTGTGCAAGAGAGATGAGCAGCTCAGGTGATGCCAACATCCCCCCAGTGGAAGCGATTCAATCGCTATCACTCGATTGCACAGGTGATTGAGGTGATTTTGGTCGGGCTCTCCTGAGGGCACCTAACTCATGAGCCGGGGCCCTGCCAGCGGAACAGGCCGAGCTCTGGCCTCACACTTCACTATTTGTCTTTGTTATCAGCGCCACACAGCAGATCAGCGGTTCATTTTCCCTGCCTGCGCCCAGAGCCCGCAAGATTAAAACCCACCTAACCCACAGCACTCTGTACACATCCAATCCACAGGCCCCAGTGAGAGGCCAGAGGACAATGCAGCCTGTCCAGGTCAGTGACTGGAGACGGGGCAGAAGATAGATGAGCCCTTAGGGACTGTGGGGGGATTTTCCATTTCCTGAATGAGCTCAGAGTCCTTCCTCTGTCCTGCACATGTCTTGTTTTATGGCCTGCATCTGTATCAGTGTGTTGGTCAAGGCCAGCGTCTCCAAAATCGAGCTTCAATGCTCACACAATGCTTACTTCTCAAACTGACGTCAATGTCCACACTCTAACTTCTCAAATTGGCAGTAATGCTCACAGAGTTGTTTTCTCAAACTGGCTTTAATGATTACGTGTTTACTTCCCAACCTTGCTTTAAAGCTCACAGTCCTACGTCTCAAACTGGCTTTAAGGCTCACGGTCTTATATCTCAAATTGGCCTTAATGCTCACAGTCTTACGTCTAAAATTGGCTTTAATGCTCAAAGTCTTACGTCTCAAATTGGCTTTACTGCTCACAATCTTACTTCTCAACTTGGCTTTAACGCTTACATTCTTACTTCTTAAACTGTCTTTAATGCTCACAGTCTTACATCTCAAATTGGCTTTACTGCTCACAGTTTTATGAGCAGTAAAGTTTTAACTGGCTTTATTTGTCACTGTCTGCTTACAGTCCTTAATGGTTGGGGTCTGAGCCACTATGTTTGTTTCCCATTTAGAGAGCCAGGACTGAGTTTTTTTAGCACACTCACTGTAGTGTACAATACAGTCCCTGTATGTCCGGTCACGTCCCTTGTTCAGAGATGCATTTCCCACAGGATCTACACAAATGTTTCTATTATGTTTCAATGTTCTATTTTTCAGTTTAGTTTATTTTTTAAATTAATGCCAATTTTGTGTTTTTTCAATGCCAAACTTAATGTTTTTGTTTTAGCTCCATAAAAGTCTTACTTCTGCCTTTAATGGTCACTTCCTTACTTCTCAACCTGCCTTTAATGGTAATTTCCTTACTCCTCAAACTGCCTTTAATGGTCATGTTCATATTTCTGTGTCTGTCTTGTTTCCCAAACTGGCTCTGATTACTGCGTGTGGGTCGCTGTGGCCCTAAGGGGTTGGCACTGTGCTCCTGTCAGCTGGCATTCTGTAGGCCTTTGATGTGGAGGCACGCATGGACATCATCAGTATATTGGTGCCATGAGGTTGGCAGTGGCCGCAGGGCCAAACACACATAGACGAATTGGAGAGGACTGAAAGGTCAAACTGTCATGACTCAATGTTGTGTGTCCGTTTAACACATGGGACAGACCACAACAAGCACCGGACAGCGCCGATGCAAGTGGCACAGGCCTCTAGACCTGTGGAAACACCAGGGGCTCTATTTTGACGGTGAAAACGGCTGGCGGAAATGGCAGCGTGAGAGGGAGCAGTAAAGTCATTAAGTGGGCAGAGCCAAGCCGGAGTTAATTAGTCAAAGGTTTGGTTAAAGTTGACCAATACCATTGTTGAGCAATCCCTTCAAACAAAACGCGTAAGACGAGCTTACAATGTAAGAAGATGGCAATATTGTCATGGGTTCAGGACAGGAGCCAGGAGCGCTTTTACCAGGAACAAACTGTAGTGCTTCTTCTGTGCTTAAATTCGTTGAGACATAATTGGAGCCTGTAAGGCCTGTTTTAAAATGCCCTAACCACATACCTTCAAACTGACTGTTTATAGTTAATCAGGATATGTGATTTTGAACCTATAAAAGCAAAGTGTTTTGCTCACTTAGATTCCATGACCAGCTAATGTTATTTTTGTCAAGATCAGTATAGCCTCTCACGTCCATTCTGGACTATTTATTTAGACCTAGAATGTAAAATGTCCAAACATACTTAACATGTCATACATATTCACTTGAATGAATGTCTAAAGGAACACATTCGCGACTTCAGACCTTGGTACTGAACTGATTTATTTGTTTTGCTTACATCTTTGATGAAATGTTAAATGTTTCAGCAGACATTCTAGCACTCTGCGGTGCGACTTGTGGGAGCAGAAGAGGTCAGTGCTATTTTTGATGTAAACCCGGGTTTTCCTAGTTGGCTACTTTCACTCATTTCCCCAATAGCATAGCTTATGTATGGTGTGGTGATGCAAACGAATGATCTCAAGCTTTTACTGCGATAGCATAATAGGTTTGTCTCAGGTAACTATGGTATCAGCATTAATTCGATTGAAGTTTGACCCTCTACATGCCCTTTTTGTACTTCTGAATTCTAATTCTGGGAACATACTGTAGGCTATTTGGTGCAGTCGGTGCTTGCTGAATGTTGATGAATTTGAACACCTGAACCAATCTATGCAATCTCTTTCTGCATTCCG
>NC_045163.1:6975487-7077987 GCF_900700415.2 Clupea harengus | reverse complement strand
ACACACATGCTGAGCCCACACACATTTACACACACACTTTAGGTGAATCGTCTCTCTGACTGTCAGTAACACCATAATAAGAGGTTGTTTGTTCGACACCTCTACTGGTCATGCCCGTTTAAAGTTGCTATACTAACCCTGTGGGGAGCCTTATGTATTGCATATGACAGTGTTATGAACATGTTATATACAAGCACTCTTGAGAAAGCAAGTGTTATCAAAGAATCCTAGTAAAACAAACTGGTTGTAAATAAATGCATAACAGCAGCACACACACACACACACACACACACACACACCCACACAAACTTAGAAACATGCAGGTAATCACAAACAATCTATCAAGTGTTATAGTGTTATCATTTATTCAAGCATAAATACACACACACACACACACACACTCTCACTCTCTCTCTCTCTCTCTCTCTCTCTCTCTCTCTCTCTCTCTATCTCTCTCTCTCTCACACACACACACACATACAGACACAAACATATACAAACACACACCAGCACACACACACTCTCTCTCTCACACACACACTCACATACACGCACTCACACCAACACGCACACACGCACACACACACACACACACACACACACACACACACACACACACACACACACACACACACACACACACACACTCTCTCTCTCACACACTCTCACACACACACACACACACACACATACAAAAGCAGATTTGGCACAACGTCTGCATGAGGCCACTGGCAATCATCTGACCTGCTGACACACTCATCATGTACAAGTCCACTGTCCTTCTCCCCCCTCACACGATCTGCCAGCTGAATAGACTCTCCTACACATACTCAACATAATGGGCAATCAAACTATTTAAAATAGAGTTCTATTCAACAAAGGTGAGCAGTGCACTCGAAGGTCTCTCTGCTGCTTCTGAAGGTCTTGTGATGGTCTTGAGAAGGGTTATGAATGTGGCACTCCATTACGGCTTCAGCCAAAGCTGTGGAGATGTGGACACTCTGAAGGCAGCCCCATATGGGGCTTTCTATCACATTTCCCAAAAAGCCCCAGACTATGCTGATGAGTTTGCTGATGCTGATCTATGATCAGTCCGGGCCTCTGTTTTACCCACTCTTCAGAAGTGTGTCTGGGGCATGACTGCCCGGTACCAGGTCCTCACCTTTAGTCTGGGTAAGAAAGAAAAAAAGAGGCCGATTTCCTGACAAGGTGAAATGCCAAAGCTGTGTTCGGCAGAGCCCCTTAGACTGCAGCAGTGTCCGTCCCCCAGCAACACACAATGAGTCAGGAGAGAAGAGAGAAAAATGAAAAATGAAATAATACAGAAGACTCGGCTTCCAGCTGTGACTGAGAGGCTTAGTCTTGTCCGGTGATGATGACCAGTGAGGGGAGAGGAAAGAGGAGAGAATTTTAGAAACAGGAGAAGAGAGGGACACAATATGCAAGAGGAGAAGAAAGGAGGCAAGGAGAGGAGCTGAGATTAGAGAGCCGAGTAGCGGAGTTGAGAGGAGCGCATAAGTGTACAGGGAGCTGTCGGCAGACGTGACCCAGGAGCTGAAGGGGAAAGCTGGGGTGCGGACTCGGCTCCCCTCCCTGCTTCCTCCCTGCTGCTGGTCCAGTGGAGCGACTGATGGGGCCGCTCCTCTAGTGCAAAGAGGGGATGTCTCCCAGCCAGGATCCCGGGAGAGGTCTGGGGCAGGGGAACTCGCTCTGTGGGACCAGAAACAGACAGACACACACACACATAGATAGACAGACGAAGAGACGGACAGACAAAGACAGACGAGGGGAGAGTGTTAGGGACCTCACAAGGCTGCAGGCAGTCTGTCAGTGCCACAGCAGATAGCTTAGATAGATTAGTCCAAAGTCGAGTCAGAGCAGAACGCACAGCCAACAGTGAGGTGAATCTGTGTGTGAGATGTCCAGTGAAACAGGCATGAACAGACAAGACCATGTTAAACCAGTGCCGGAACTAGTGCTGAGGTTGCAAGCGGCCATTCACAGTGAGATGCTTTTTTCACCTTCAGAGGGGGGTCCATTTAAAGTGTTTCTCAGTGGAGCGCAGCAATGAGGGGAAAAGCTAGGCTGTTGTGACGCTACTCCCATTTATTTGAGCAAGGTGCAAGAAAAAAAATGTGAGGTGTCTGGTGCTCAAGGTTAAAAATAGTTCAACTTCTAAGGTCATGTTGTTTTCAACAGTGGGTTATCTGTCTATGATAGGCCAGGTAGATGACTATCTAGCTAACTATAACATTTCAAAACAACAACACACACGTGTCACATTTCTTCCTGACGTTTTTTTTTTACGTGCACGTTTTGAATTATTAGCAACGCGCCTCCCATAATGGAGGTGAAAAAAGTGTCTCACTGTTAACGGCCCCTGAGGCATGCGTCTGACAGTTCGGATAAATATCACTGCAGATAAAGACAAATGGACCACACCATGCAAATGGCTTATTGCATTCCGTTTTAATTTGAAGGTAATTGGACTACTGAAAGCAAATGACCTCGCGCTGGGAAGAGGTTTATCTAAACTGGATAAACGAAAACTTCCAGAATGGCAATTTGTGACCTGCATTGTGACAGTGATTTCTATCACATTTAGCCCTAGTTCAACATTGCATATCCCCCCCCCCCCCCAACACGCCACACTGATTATGAACCAGTCTGTCCCCGCTATTGGGGAGGATTGTGGTAATGACTTGACAAATCTGAGCGCCGTGGTTCTTTTCTTTATCTGCGAATGTGGTGGTGTTTTAAGCCCCGCTGTTAATCTGGGGCTAGGGAACTCCATCTGTGAAAGCCGGCGAATGACAGCCTGCTCCTCCGAGTCAGAGTCAGTCAGCAAGCCCATGCAAGCAGGATGGGAGGTGGGCAGAATTCAGATGACAGCTTCTCTGCAGAGTGACTGAGGGAGAGGGGTGGCCATGTTTTTCTCCTCTCTCTCTCCCCCTGAGTCTCTAGTGGGGATACGTTTTTAAACTACACCGAGGCAGAGGAAGAGGAAGAGCCAGAGGCAGAGGCAGACGGGGGGAAATCCAGCTCTGTGGTTGTAAGGTTGCCTCTCTGTGACTTCTCTACTTACAGGGATATTCTTAGGGGGAAAAAAAGCCAGAGTAGGTTTTGGCTGCAGGTAAATCTGAGTTTTAATAGCATTGATGTGAGAATCAGAGAGATTGGGAGTTAGAATGGCAGGCTCAGCATTTTAACTCAACTCTGGGGGATTGGCATGGCATTAAGAGCTGCTGTTTGCATCAGGGCTGGGATAACTCTGGCTTCTTCTATCCCTCTCTCTCATTCCCTCCCTCTCTTCTCTCCCTCTCTCTCGGTTTATCTCTCTCTCTCTCTCACTTTCTCCTCTCTCTCCCTCTGTCTCTGAGTGGTGTGTGTGTGATATGCCGTCGGCTCAGCTTTGATACAGGTGTAATCACACAGGCAGGGGAAGCCGCTCCTCCTCCTCCTACCCACTGTTTGGGAGGTGGGTTATGGCTGACACAGCAGCCGAGTACTCAGATCAAAGATGGGGAATGTGCCAGTGCAAAAGGACACAACTACACAAGCGTGTAGGGGGCACACACACAAAAACACACATAATTTGATAGGGCAACGAGCTGTGCGTTAATGCGTGTGATATAATGATAGTCCGCAAATAATCAGAGGGAGGAGAAGAATTGTTATTTGCATGTTTGCACTTATAGGCCACTTATAAGCCTTTGTGGGACAATGGTGAAAAGGCATATTTGTAGGTGCGCCGCTGAATTTGAACTTATTATTAGTTTGCTTCAAGTCCAGCAGACATTAATGCATGTTATACTGTTAAATGTTTAACTGTTAAATCATCATTGTGAAATGATTAAATAGGTTGTGTTGAATTGATAAAAGCCCAGCACAGTTAAAACCACCAAATTGTAATCATTGCCGTGTTCTTGACATTATTTAACATAGGCCTAGGGGCCTAATAAACATGCATGAAAGCAAGCTACGTAAGATATTAGGGAAAGGATTGATGTAGAATATAGTGGAAAGGTAAGTGAAGGGGTTAGAGGCTCAACAAAACCCAACCTCTCCATACCCACGATGGGTTAGGACATATGCCACTACCAGAGACAACAACAGATACACCTCAAGATACACCTCGACAATATTTCACATATCTCAGTGTTAGTTCAAGTTAATTCAGTTCAGGTTCATTCACGACCCCAAGTAGTCTACGGGCTCCTCAGCTATAATCACTGGCTCACTTTTTCAGCAGCCTCAGACAACTCCTTTAACCCTCCTTTGAATGACCTCAAAAAAAGTGTTCTGGTTGATCTAACTTCACAATATAACAACAAAACAAATATAAACAACAACAGAACAAAATAAAGGACAACATCTCAGTACTTGGAGGACAACAGTTTACCATAAGCACAACACATACTGCCTTTCACAAAGCTCTGCCTTTTACATACGCACTCCAAGTAACAGCAAAGCAGGACGCTGGTAGATGGCGTGAAGTCAGTGGGGCTCCTGTGGGCATCTAAGGGTGTGGGCATCTAAGGGTGTGGGCATCTCTCTCTCTACCCTCCTCAGTAGGCATCCTGGCCTGGCACACCCAGTCTCACACTCTTTGCAAAAACAAGGGTTTGCTAAAACCACAAACCCCTTCGGGAGGAGTCTTCTCTGATATCGCTGTTATTTAGCTAAAAAACCATCCCAGGATCTGGAACCCCAAATGACCCAGCGGCACGGCGCTTAAAGATGAAAGTCTTGGAAGGGCACATGGGCGTTTGTTTTGAGGAAAGATAATGGCAGCAGATTGGTTTCCTTTTCTCCTCACTCAGCCAGATTGAGTGGGCACCGTCGTTATCACCTTCTTCAGGGCCACACAAAATGGCCTCCTGAGCAGCAGTACCTTTAATGACTAACCATTGCTACGTCTGCAAAAAAAGGCTGTGATCACCTCTGCTGATTGGCCACAAAGCCAGCCTCTGTCTCTGTCAGATCCTTGCTGGCAGGAGCCAGATGCTATTAAAAGATTACTTCAACAGAGGCCTCCACTCTAAATTATTATGTGGGATATTTTGGTTAAATAATATGCATCGCTTTATTTAGCAGCTATGCTTTGGCAGAGGCCACTCTCAATGCCATGCAGGTTACCTGAGGTGGGAGATAGACACTATACACATCTCAACACAAAAGCAGAGTAACCTCTGCAAAAAGACTGACTGAAAGAAATTTCTAACCCACTGAAAGAAATTCAACTTTACTTTGAGGATGCTAAAGACAGCACAGTAACACATCATGTCACACTCTGTTGCTTGGTTAGCAGGTATTTGGTGGGGTCTGGCTGATATGGAGATTTTTAAATAATTAATTGTGCAGACAACACTTGATATGCAGAGTTTTTTTTTAGTTCTTCTTTGCTTACCAGCACTAATACTGTTTTCATATTTGATTCTGTTCTAGCACATTCTGCAGTTGAGAGATGAGGTGGTCAGCGAGACAAATCCTTGCCCTCCCTTGTCCTCCGTCGAGACCTCTCACTTTTAAGTCTTGGAAAAACAAGATGTCCTTGAGTAACTCTGCTACCCAGGTGCTGCCTTGTACCAACAGTAACTTTCCACTAAATAGTGAGTCGTGTTAACTCTGAGTTTAAAAGTTGTGTGTGATTTTTGTTCGGGGGCCTCACTCTGTCTGAGAGCTTGGTTCCCACCTACAAGTGGGAAATAAACATTTAAACATTTGCTGAGTGTGTTTGAGTATATTAATATATATATAATTAAATGTATAAATTCCAAAAAGAGGTTTCCTCCTCACCGGCCAATAAAACGACAGTGAAGCAGATATAGTTTCTGTGGAGTGGTTGTGCTACTCTGCTGTTTTCCTCAAAGGCAAGTTGCTCCACTGAGTCTAACACTCCTCTAGGTTTCCTGCTTCTGAGGGTTTCCCTACCCTACTCTCTACAAATTAAACTTAAGTATGGATGAAAAAATGAGCAGTTTGCATGGGATACCTAAATGGGCTAATAGGTTTAAATTGCTAAAGATCTGTCTCACATATTGAATTCATTGCATTTCCAAATGTCAGTGAATTGCTGTCTCTCATTTGATGAATAGAGTATGCCTCATGGCTTAGACTTCCTGATTGCGATAAATAAGCATGCTGACTGTGGTATGATCTCCTCAGTAGGAAGTTCTCACAATTTACATAAACAAGTATGCTAATGAATGACATAAATAAGAGTGTGTGTGTGCAAGAGTGTGTGTGTGCAAGTGTGCGTGTGTGCAAGGGTGCGTGTGTGTGTGAGGCTGCACTGGCCAGACTCACAGAACAATGAGAACTACCTACTGAGTAGATCATACCTTATAGAGCATGCTTATTTCTGTTCTTTATTAGCATGCTTGTTTATGTCAAACGAATGCTTTGTTTAATAAAAGTATTTGCATGATGAGAGGGCATATTTGCCATTCCACTGGCATACCAAACGGGCAGAATGGGCGCTGTCTGTGAATGTGCATCTAATAGGCACAATAGACCCATTTCTGGCTGCAAACGGCTGTCTTGTCTGTGTTTTTCCTCCGTCTTAAGGAGACCTGCCCCACCAGGCCAGGCTTGCCTGTAATTAAATCATACGTGTTGGGTCTAATTAGTGTGAGATAAACATGAGGTAATTAGTTAGCAAAGAGTCTGGAGACGTGCGCTCTAAGCAGGACATATGCCAACGTCTGCCTCCCAGGACCCTGCCTCCAATGAACCCTCTGTGTCTGGCAAGCTCAGCCTCACACACACACACACACACACACACACATGACAAGAGGAGATGAAGACAGGTCAGCAGGCCCAGCATGATTATTTTCATAACAGCAGAGACAGGGGAAATTACTCCCTGCCTGGCCATCACTGCCATGTCTGAGAGGGCTCCTCCTGTCTATATGTCAGTGTGTGTGTGTGTGTCTCTGTGTGTGTCTGTGTGTCTGTGTGTGTGTGTATGTGAGTGTGTGCGTGTGAGTGTGTGTGTGTGTGTGTGTGTGTGTGTGTGTGTGTGTGTGTGTGTGTGTGTGTGTGTGTGAGTGAGTGTGTGTGTGTGTCCCTCTCTCTCTCTCTCTCTGTGTGTGTGTGTGTGTGTGTGTGTGTGTGTATGCTGGTTTACCTAATTTACTCCTAGTTGTTTTGTTTTGATAATTTCTCTCGCCTACTCCCACTTTTAGACATGCTGGGGGTGAAGGGAACAAATCCACTGAATGTAGACAAGAATCCAACACGCCATTTACAATGTGATCAATGCATGTCTCTTATAGACAGCAACTCAGCCTATTACACCAATGCATGTCTATTACAGACAGCAAACCAGCCTATTACATCAACACATGTCTATTACAGACAGCAAACCAGCCTATTATGCTGAAAGCAACCCACGTCAATGACTTAAACGGCTGCAAGAACCCAACCTAGCATACGCAGAATATCAGCAGCTGATGGCTGAGACTGCATGAAAGCTCACTGTGCCACTGCATTACCTCTTGAATTAGGCTTCTTTGAGTTGTCACATAACACGATTTCAAGTGCAACCCTTTATTGAATTATTCCAGGGGAGAAAAATAGATTAGCTCCATAGCTGAGAGCATGAATATATGAATATGTAAGTCACATAGCTTTGAGTCATATATTGCCTGAAGACAACTATTCTGACTCACTCACACACACACACACAAAAATAACACTTTTTAGGAACCCTGACCATATGCAGTATTTACATGCTTGATACGCATGCTGATCTAAAATATTTAAAACCAACATCAAACATACATTGCTGGACTCACAAGATTACTGGATATAACAAATAACTTGAATTGGTGTTTTTAACACCACAGTCAAAGTAGGTAATCTGATTGGCTTATTACTGCACTGTGGTTGGACTCGTCACAGTCGCCTCAGAGATGAGATGGACGGACGTCTTATTTAAGGAACAGCTTCATACAGGCCAGACCTGACAATCTGTCTTAAAGCCTCCAGCGCCTGGCCCAAGAAATAAGTTGTCACATTTGTCTAAACCCACAGGAACCAGTGTGGGCAGGAGAGCAGAGTGAGGGTAGGGGTGTGTGTGTGTGTGTGTGTGTGTGTGTGTGTGTGTGTGTGTGTGTGTGTGTGTGATGGTGTGGGGGTGGCATTAAAAGCCCCCCTCCTGATGTTGGACCAGTAGGAGAGCGGAGGTGATGCCGCAGATAACACAGCTTTTGGGGGAAATAACAGTGAGGGGGATTAGATTAGAGAAACGGGCATTGTGTGTGTGTGGAGGTCTACAGACACACAGAACCAGCCAGTAAAAAAACAACCAGAGACACAAGAGAAAACGGCAGTCACTCAGTAATAGGCTGTTGCAGAAGGTCGAGGAATAGAGTTAGAACAGCCCTTGGTTATTTTGAGTGCCTGATGCCTTTTCATGTGGAGGGAGATGGAAATAAAGAGAGTCTCCTGATGGCAAGCCAGAGGAAGTGGAGAGGAGGGGTGAGATGGGGAGCGGAGTGGGGAGGACAGGAGGGGAGGGGAGAGGAGAAAATATTAGTCAGGAGGAGAGGGGGCAAAGAGGAGGGATAGGATAAGACAGAAAACTGACGAGAAAGGAGGGAAAAGGCAAAAAAGAGGAAAATGGAGGAGGGAAAGACAGACAGTGTGGAGGAGGGCAAAGAAACAGAAAAAAGGACAGAAGAGAAGAAGAGAGATGAACGGAGAGCAGAGAGGTGAGGAGAGTGGAAGAGGGGAGAGAAGAAGGGAATAAGAGAGAGGAGATGAATGGAGAAGCGTAGAGGAACGTGGAAAAAATAAGAGAAAAGAGGAAAGAGAGGTGCGGAGGGTGGAGGAGGCTGTGTGTGTATGTTAGTGTGTGTGTGTGTGTGTTGGGGAAGTGTCTCTGTTCAGTGGGCTGTTGGGAGGCTCTCCCCATATGGCTCATGCAGAAACAGCAGCCTGGGGCCCAGAAAGAAAAACTACAGCAGCTCTGCACAGCCAGCATCTGACTGGCTCTCCCGCTCCCCCACCAACAGCACCCTTTAATAATTCAAACATTTGCTGAACGGAGAGCTGGAGAACTTCAATTTAAAAATGCACACGACCGAGAGATAATTAAAAAAAATTAGCTGTGTGTGTATGTGTGTGTGCGCGCGTGTGTGTGTAATGCCACAGAGAGTCTTCTAGGCTTCGTACATTAGTGGTCTGAACCCAATTACGCGGAATTAGAGGTGATTAAGGTGTCAGGCCCTAGGTGGTGCATTAGGGAGAAAAGTGGACTTCACTCAAGGAACCTTGGGATTGGTGATCGCACATTCCATGACTTGTGAAATATGAAATCAAGCAAACTAATGTGTGAAAGGGGACAGGGGTTCTGAGAGCGAGGGAGAGAAGGAGAAAGAGGGAGAGCGAGAAAGAAAGTGACAGATAGAGTGGGAGAGAGAGAACTAGATGGATAGAAAAAGCAACAGAGAGAGAGAGAGGAAGAGAGAGAGAGAGAGAGAGAGGAAGAGAGAGAGAGATAGAGACAGACAGACAGAGAGAGAGAGAGGGGGAATTAACGAATGAAAAAAAGATGTTGTCACTATTTGACAGCTGAAGTTGAGATGGTGGCACACTTTCTCTTACATTGCTATAAATTCCAAAATATTTGACACACACATTTCCTAAAAACGATGTCTCTGGATCTGAAGAATGATATGATCAGGAGATATTACCCATCCAGAGAAGAGGAGGGACGAACAGCACTGTATAACCGTGAGCCATCATGTAGGGAAGGTGACTAGTGAACTAGTGTAATCCTGAAAGTTTTCTTCAGGCGGGAAGAAGAAATGTAGATGTGGACAAATTACGCCACCGTCACTCACTCCACTTCAGCTTTTCTAGGAGATTTAAACCCTCCTTACCTGTCCATCATGTTGCAAAGTATCCCACTCTCCTCCTTTTCACTAGAAGCGCTAAGCTCTCATTACGCCTTATCCATAGGGGGTGTCAGCAGACATCGCTCACATGCAATCTCAGCTATAGGCATCCCAGGACCACGGCCAGCAAACGAGCCAAACATGCTTATCATCAGCACTCTAAATCAACTCCTCCGATGGGGGAACTAGTGAAATACAATAAAACACGCATACCGTATAGAGGGCACAGTCATATTGGCAAACATTTTATCATGGATTCAGAATAAAATTACTGTTATCTTGAAAACCGTTCATCCCACCTTCCTGCTCCTTTGTGCTATGTACACTCTGTTATATTTTACAAAGACAGGCAGACAGAAAGAGAGAGAGAAAGCGAGAAATAGAACAGTAAAAAACAAAGCAATGTTTACAGAGACTGCACAGCATTTTCACAGCAGACTTTTCTAGTCTTTCACAGAGAATAGTTGAAGTGACCTTACACAACTCTGTAGAGAGAGAGAGCGTTAAGATACTAGATTGAAAGAATACCTAATGGGTTGCTGGCCTCTGAGACCGCAGTCCTTTCAGCTCCAGAGACTGTGCCATTCATGCTTGCCTGAG
The DNA here is from genome assembly GCF_900700415.2 of Clupea harengus. Classification (NCBI taxonomy): domain Eukaryota; kingdom Metazoa; phylum Chordata; class Actinopteri; order Clupeiformes; family Clupeidae; genus Clupea; species Clupea harengus. Next base: position 7,067,479 of record NC_045163.1, on the reverse strand, counting down.
CACAGAAGAAAACCTCATGTCTTTGAATTAAAAGTAAATCCTCTGTGGTGTATATTGCCACAGCACCTCATCAGTTGCAGTAAAACATGGCTGAAAGCAGGCAGTAGACTGTTCTGCTTAATGCTGTCTCCATTGGCCACAGTACCTCATGAAGCTGGTAGAAAATTGAGAGCCAACCCTTATGTTTGCCCACAGTAGGAGAAAAACATGGCTGAAAGCAGGCTGTAGACTTTGCGTTAGCTCTGTGTTATGTTGTCTCCATAGGCAAAATGGGAGCAGCTGTGCGTCTGCCGTGAACTGAGGGATGTTGATTACTACTGGAAGTGATGGCAGCTAATGGGACACGCCCCAGCTTTCCCAGCCATAAACACAGCCTGGCCCATTGGGGTCGCTCTCTCACACTCACAGCCAGCATACAGGGTTTCCCAATAATAAAAACATTAACCCACTCACAGCCAGCATACAGGGTTTCCCAATAATAAAAACATTAACCCACTCACAGCCAGCATACAGGGTTTCCCAATAATAAAAACATTAACTCATTCACAGCCAGCATACAGGGTTTCCCAATAATAAAAACATGAATCCACTCACAGCCAACATATAGGGTTTCCCAATAATAAAAACATGAATCCTCAAACAGTCAGCAAACAGGGTCTCCCTGGCAGGAGAGCAAGGGACTGGCATTTGGCCAGATCTGCCTTCTCCAAAGTAAGCTGGTTTTCGGTATTACAGTAACTCACTTTGCAATGGAGTAAATAGCAGAGATGAACGTGTGAGTGAGGCACCATAGGACCATGCAGTGGAGTGGAGTGGAAGGGAATAATGTGTCTGGGATAATGGTCTGGGTGTGTGAGACCCATCTGTCCAGTTTGCTCAGCCTCTGCAGGGATCAGGACAGCAGATAAAAAACCTTCCCTCGCACCCATAAATTAGCATATTCCCAGAAACATTTTTTTAGTGCTGTGGTATAAAACTTTGATTTGAGAGCCTGGTTCCAACTCAGCTCAGGAGTGTGTATGTGGGTTGGATGTGTGTGTGTGTGCTTGTGCATGAGTCTGAGAGGGTGCGTGTACGAGGGTGTGTGAGCGACACCTTTGTGTGTGTGTGTGTGTGTGAGCCCTGTGTGTGTGTGAGAGAGAGATAGAGTGTATGTGGGCCCTTTGTGTGTGCATGTGTGTGTGTGTGTGAGTGTGTGTGTGTGTGTGTGTGTGTGTGTGTGTGTGTGTAGAGAGGGAGGAAGTGCTGGCCAACCCAGCAGAGGTTTTGATTTAACTGGCAGCCCATTTAATTGACCTTGTGAAGGAAGGGAGCAGCTGAGAGATGTGCAGAGAGAATGGACAGAGATTAAAGCAGAGCGTGGGGGGGGCTAATAAGAGAAGTAGTTCGACCTCAGGTCACCTGTGTGTGTGTGTGTGTGTGTGTGTGTGTGTGTGTGTGTGTGTGTGTGTGTGTGTGTGTGTGTGTGTGTGTGTGTGCGCAAGTGTGCACATGCATGTGGGCGTACAATAAATGCATTGTATCAATTTGCATTCAATACATGATGTGCTTTTTGTGTGTGTGTTGTGTGTGTGTGACTGCAACCACCCCCATACCCTCCTGTCATCTCCAGTGTAAAAAAAGGGATATGGCCCAGATCCGTGTTTGTCATCATCTGCTGTGTGTCCCTGTCCCGGTCTGTCCCTGTCTTTGCCTGTCCCTGTCTGTCTTTTCAGATGGAAACCAACTTCCTCTCCCGAGACTTCTCTGCTCGCTGCAGGGACTGACTGAGCACGCTCACAGATGAGGGTAGAGCAGCTCCAGATCCTCAACCCACACACAGCTGAGAGCCCCTCACTCACTCACATACATACACACACAAACACACACACACACACACACACACACACACACACGCCAGCAAGCAAGCAAGCACGCACGCACGCACACACACACACACACACACACACACACACACACACACACACACACACACACACACACACACACACACACACACACACACAGAAACGTATGCACGCAGGCACGCCCACACACGCACACGATACACACCACACAAAAAATAACACATACACACGACCACTACCCCCACAGACACACACCACATGGCCCTCCCCAGGCAGGCACATGTGCGGCCAGTGACTTAAACAGCACAGACTCATGGTGACAGTTAGCTCCAGGCCTCTTGGCTTTGCCTCACCCAACCTCCCTCTTTCTTTTCCATCCGTTGCTTTTCTCCCCCTCTATTGTACTTCCCTCCGTTCCCTTCCTTCCCTTTGTTTGAAGTGACTCTTTACTCTAAGACTCTAAATACTCTGTGGGTCAGTACTGGAGCCCCCTACCTTGGTGTGATGAAAAGGGGGAGAGAGCAGAAGCTTTTCCTCATGGTTTCCTCACGAGCCCACATACCCCCAATCCCCCCCACCCCGCCCCCGCCATCTCTCTCATGTGCACCGGAGTATCCCCCCTCCTGGACTAATCACTCCTGAAAGTAATTAATGAATTTATCAGTGGAAAATCTGATGATGTGCACATTAAACTACTCCCCAAAGAGCAGTCCTTGCAAAAATATGGATTAAAAAAAAAAGGGGAGAAAATATTAATCTAGCCCCTATTGCATATTCAACAAGAGCGCTCTTTGGCGTGCAAGCATTTAAGGATTTAATGGACACTTTAAGCCGCGGAGAGAGGGAGAGAAAATATTGCTCGTGCACAGCGGCAATCTGTGTGCTCAGTAAATGAATTGCTGTTCCTCTCAGTGTGTTCACTAAATGACTTTAACAGTGTGATGCTGCTGAACGAGGAACTATCTACAGCCGGCTGTCTGGCTGCTTTAGAGTGATAGAGAGGCTGAATCTTCACACACAATAAAGTAGAGCAATAAAAGTGCTTCTTTTCATTTATAAGCAAATTAGACTATACTGCAGAGATGCATAGGTGTGGAGGAAGACCCCTTTTAGTCCGCTACCAACCAATCAACACATGACTTCCACCAAAACACAACCAGTATGTGAGTTTTACCTCAATGCAACTAGACAGTCAGCTTCGGACTCTTTTACCTAAACAACACCAAATGTTGTCAGAACTTGACATTTACCTGAATAACACCAAATGCTGTCAGAACTTGACTTTCATCTGAATGCAGCCAAACACAAGATACGGGCTTCTGTTAGATTTATAAAGCACACAAGAGTACAGTGAGGATGACATCTTCTCACTCATAGTTCAGACACTCACAGTTCACTGACTCATGACACATTTTTCACAACACTCTTTCCACACCGTCCCCCAGATCCTCTGACCCTTTCACTCCCCTGCTCCGGTACAATAGCCGCCCAGCACCTGACTGTGCTCATAGATTTAGCAGACCCTCAGTTGTGCAGTGCCTTGGTTCTTCATGCGGTCACTCTGCAGTCAGATTCACACCACACCACACCACACCACACCAATGGGAAGAGCAACGACTTACCAGAAGTGTAAACTCTCATAACTCCTCTTCTGGCTAACACTCAAACAGGAATATGGTCCACATGGTCATGCTCACACACACACTTGCATCGGTTCAACATTACAGTAACATCTCAACAGCTCACATTCGTCCTGTAACAGGGTGTCTGAGAGGCCTCAGCTAGATGGTCAGTCCGACGCAAGAAGCGCACGCCAGCAACCCAGAAAATGTATTTTGGTTCCTAGCTAATTACACTGCTAAATGCCTAGACTGGCAGAAGGGACACTAGAAAAGGTCTCTGCCAGTCCACTTTGATAAGGTGTTTTTTAACATACCTGGAATATATAATTTTATTACCTAGTTATTTCTTTGTTGTTTAAAACACTGAAAAATGCCATGTGCATGTTTCATGGTCTGTATTGTCATCTGTGTATTGTTTGATTTTTGTGTCTACCCCTTTTTTAGAAATGGTTTTTGCCACCTCCTATACAGTATGTTCACTGTTCTGTCTAGGGGGAAAAAAGTTTTGTCTTGTCAGGTATGTGCATCTTTGTAGACCTTGGTACTGCTGAGTATTGTCCTCTGGTAAATGAGAGGCTAAGCAGGTTTTGTTTGTTTCTTTTGACTGCTGATTGTTGTCCTCTGCTCATATAGAGGCTTAGCAGGTTATATTTTTCAGTGAGACTGCTGATTATTGTCCTCTGCATATTGAGAGGCTTAGCAGGTCTCCTGTATATTTTGAAAAGTTTCTTAAACAATTTATCTTTGAACCCTCACTGTCTCTGAGCTTTTTGGCCAAACCCACATTTCGACGGCAACCCGAGGTTTGGCCCGTCAGAGTACCGCAACCACTTCTGTGTACTGTGTAAATATGCATCTGACAAATGTCCTTTATTTCTATGATATTGCACGTACTATGTAATTTCCAGACAAATGTATTTTCTATGTGTGAGTCATTATTCGTGTTTCGACTACATAATGTTCCAATTTGTGCAGTTTAACCTTCACGAGCGAGTGTGTAATGAACCGCCACAGCTCTGTTGTCTGCCACATCACACTACGTTAATTAAGTACTGCAGTTCACATATTAAAAATCTAGATCTCAACCATGCTTACATCATGCAGGCTAAATTCTGTATGTATGCAATAAATGATTTGCATGGTTTTGCCTGAATGGTTTCTTGAGATGTGTGTGGGAAAGGGCAGGAGTTTTTAAACATTAGAAGTATCAGTTTTTGTGTATGGAAGGCAGTGGTATAAGCAGAACTTGGTAAGTCATAATGTTCAATGTCTAAATATTTTGTGCAGTTTAATCTGCATGAGCGGCTTGTGATTTATTACTTTAGCAAGATTATTGATGATTTGACACACAAACTGTAATAGATGCAACTCATGAGTTGTGTTGTGAGCTGAATAGTGGAGAGCTATAAATGAGAGCATTTGCTTTCCAAGTGTGTCCTAAAAGCAATTTGTTTTCAAACATTGGAAGTGGCTGTTTTTGTGTACTGAATACATTCACAAAGACACAGTTTTAGTATGTTAGTCATAATGCTCAACGTTTAAGCAACACTTCAATAAAATGTATGTTCAATGGCATTAACAATTCATTGATCAAGAGAAAATAGAAATAGAAAAACATTACACCTCATAACACGACAACATGGCTGGGATAACCGTGACTTTCCTTTTGAACAAAAAAAAGTGATAGCCCTAAAGCTTATATAATGTAAACAGACTTGTCATACTCCTCTTGCTTGAAATTGTCATGTACTGGAATAGAAGTTCATTTAGCAATCGATATTTCAATAGCCTGCACACCATGGGCTAGCATAACATGCTTATCCTTCCTTGCAATAAATTAGCTTTAATAATCATCCAATCTGTATTTGATGGTAATTAAACCTCTTACACATACATATAAATATACAGTTAATTTGAGCCAACTGTTTTTTATTGACATTAGGCTACATGTCCATGGCAACAGCTGAAATGTTTCGGGGTCATCAACAGAATCATTTTATGTGAACCAAGCAATCTATCTAATGTAATCTTACTCCATGTCAAAAGTAGTAATTTGCCACAAACAGGTAGACTTTTATAGATTAACCATAATATTTCCTTTATGCACACGCAGGTGTACATAAAACAAGTTTCCCTCGTTGCCTCGTTCAAGATTTTTGTATCGTTTCATACTCTAAACAGTTAGTCAACCTTCCTCCCTGACAATTACCAAATTTACACAAAACCACAATTAACTGAGATAACAAAATACAATGGCGGCTTCTCTTAAAAGCCCATTTGGAGCTGGCTTGTTACTAAGCATGTAAAATGTCTCCCTACATTGGTGAGTTTACGACGCCTCGACTCGATAGCCTACGCCTAATCCAGTTCATATCGGGACAGCTGATGAACCATTATCCCTGACTTAATCACACCACAATTAAACAAGTTTAATTTTTACTAGGCATGCGAAATGCCTCCAGACATTGGTGAAGTAGCAACACCATTCATATGCTCTAAACACATAAACAAACATGGCAGTGACCCTTGTCCAAACGTGACTCAATGTGTACGTCATGAGGTAGGCACCTCTAGACCAACCCCCATGCTACAACTCATTCATTTGATTGGTTAAACATCATGACACTCATCAGACTGGTCAAGGAACCCAAAAATCTGTTTGAGTGTCAAGAAATACATGGCAAATTTTATAATTTTGCCGCCTCAAAATTGTTTGTCTTGGGGAATCCTTCATACCTATCAAATTTGGTGTGTGTAGGTGAAACTATACACCGGGCACAAGACTCAATGTTATATGGGGGTGCTATGGAAAACCCTGACCACACCAAGGGCCAAGCCTCTGTCCCTGAGTATAATTTAATTTGTTATATGGGGGTAATGAGTTTTTCACCCATTGGAAAAAAACGTAAAAAGTATTCTAAGCAATCCTTATGGAAACTGTAGCGAAGGCAGAGAGCAGTCCCCTCACCTTGCCTTGAATTCAGGTCTGCAGAGTACCAAACCTGCACCCTGGCCGCAATGCCAAAGAACCAGGCTCTATGGTATGGCAGTCATAGCACATGTTCATTTGTAGTGACGGCACCTGCGCCTCCTGTGCATGCGCCTGATACACGAGCACAATTTTAAAAACAATATTGAAGAGGAAATGTCAGTGCCACATTAATGGGTTTTTGCTGGGATTGTAGAAATGTGGGATTGTGGTTTCAAGGACCCTTTGTTTTTAAGTGCCTTTCCATATCATGTGTGGATCTGCAGCCCCGATACACAATCTCCTGTATCTCTCATGCTTTTACGCTCATGCTTTTACGCTCATGAAAGAGCTCTTGAATCGTTGAGTATTGGGGAGTGTACCTGATGGAAATAGACTGCATACAAATGCACTCCACTCACCTAAACCTGGAGCGCACTCATATAAAGCTACCCTACTAAAATAAAGCCACCCAAATTAACCATATATATCCCACTCAACAAGCTACCCCAGTAATATAAATCTCTGCTCTCACTGGGAGCAATGCCAATAAAATGGCTGAATCACAGGTAACATACATGAACATACATTTGAAAGTGTACTTTGAGATCACAGCTGTGGGTCTTCAGCTTGGAATGTAATCTGCCTGAATTCACCTGGAGCCATTTGAGGATTTTAAAGGGATATTCTTTCTTCATCCATCCGGAGCAACATGTAGTATACTCAGAACTACACACATACCCACGCACAAGGTGCGCAGGTGAAGCAGTAAGTAGAGTGTGTGATATGATGCACCCTAATCTCACTGACGGGCAACGAGCAAAGTCCGTTGCACATAAACTAAAGGGGGATTTATGCTCGCAGTCGCACATGAACTAAAGGGGGATTTATGCTTGCCATTACAAGCTGTGTGCTAAAAAAAATCATCGTTTCGGTTAGCCGCACACCTCCCAGTGTTTTTACCTCAGTTGGCACATAGGCAAAATGAATGAGTTGGAGACACAATTTGCAAGTCCGTCTGGCATCCGACAGGCATCTCTATGACCCTTCAATGCGGGAGCATAGGGATTCCCAGATGGCACAGAACTTGTGGAGCGAAATTACTGATACTATTGTACAAACCACTGTGTGGTTATAGTCTTGGCTGATGCCAACGTCTTTTCCTGATGAAAATCTCTAAAATAACACTGTTTCATAGTGCAGTTGTGGCCGTCTTTTGTTTCCATAACAAGTTATATTAACCTACAGATAGGTAACAGGCTAGTTTTGCTGGCAACTAAAACACTGACCATAAAGTTTTAGGACCCGTCCAGTTTAATCCACAAATGGAGGAACATAAGTGAAACAGTTTAACTGTCATGTCATATAGCCTAGGTTATATATCTGTTCTCTGTCTGGCATATTACCTCTTCATATCGCTTCTTCCAGTGGTTAATCCACAAATGGATGCTGGTGATACAGTTAACTGTCACGTATGTTTCACTGTGCTCTAATTTGGTGCATTACTTTCCAGCGGTGTAGATGGTATTTTTTTTGGTAGCGAAATCGTTTACGAGGAAACTGCAGCGAGTCACACACGCACCAAGCACAAGCATAAATGGTTAAGGAGCTGTGTTGACATCAGCACCGGCGCACCCAATGACAAATCCATGAACCACACCAGCACCTTAAAGCTATTGTGTGGCACGGAGGAGCATTACGCTGACCCACCCATGTTTGTGATTAGGATCTTGCTCATGGTATTAAATTAGCAAAATGATTTTGCCAAGTTTGTGGATTAGCTTTAGTTCATGCACAGCGGACTTGTTGCTTTGCTCACTGCCCTTCAATGACCTTAGGACCTTAAGTGTCACTTCCAGAGGTAACCGAGCTCCAACCCCTCAAATATGTGGGCTGAGAATGGGACAAAGCTCCTTTTCAATAACATTAAAGCATGTTTCAAATGCCACATGCTATGAGATAGCTTTGCCAGAATAGAAGGCCACTTCACCTCCTGACCGTTAAGAGGTATCCAACTACATCCAAGCTACCTGTTGGCATGTCTGTGCAGATGAAGCTGCTTGCAGATACGAGAGGTGATAAACAGCAAAAACAAACATAGCTCAACATATCCACAGTCCACCACAACCCCAGCACAGTTCAGCCAGTCTGTACCCTCGACACAATAACATACTAACATTTCACTCAGACTGCCTTCTTTTTATTCATTATGTGCTAAAAGGAAGTTGCCAATTCCATTCATCTGGGTTGCCAAGTGTAACCTGGCAACAGTTAATGCTGAGCCCAGACAGCTATTAACTTAGTCATACACTCAATATACATTTTACAGAATTTGCCACTTTAAAAGCACTGTTAAAAGATAGCAATTGAGTGTATAGGGCCATATAGAATAAGCTAATTCATCATTTTGACATTACCAGGAACATACATCTCTCTGAGATGGTGTGTAACGGTCCAGAGGGGTGAATATCTCCAATCGCTACGTGTTCTCATCACAGTACTTACACACACACACACACACACACACACACACACACACAAACACACTATGGCACACTCACTCACAGTTAGACTACTCCTATAGAGTCTGAACATTCTGCTGACACCCCACATCACACACACACACACCCCTTCATGCAAACACACATACGCATGCACACACGCACACACCAGATCACTGCTTATGAAGAGATTACAGAACTGTATAAGATAATATCTGTTACCAGTGTTGGGGAGTAACGGAATACATGTACCGGCGTTACATATTTAGAATACAAATTATGAGTAACTGTATTCCGTTACAGTTACAATTTAAATAGATGGTATTCAGAATACAGTTACATTGTTGAAATCAATGGATTACATGACGGTACTTCTCTGTTTCACAAGTTTATTCACTCTCTAAATAAATTAAGGCAACTTGATACATTTCCCAGAAGCCCCAACATGAAAATGAATGAAAATTAGCTTGCGCGATCAGTAGCTGCTAATGGAGTCGGAAAAGGAGCAGGTGCCAGAGCCGGCACAACAGAGCCAGGGCAGGAATGCGTTTCTATCCTGGAAATTCGACCGGCATTTCACGTTAAAGAAAGAGAAGGGAGAACGTAATATAACTGTGCAGTGCAACCTCTGCTTGCCAGCAACCAACCTCCTTTCAGTGTCCAAAGACTCCACCTCCAACCTGAAGAAGGATCTTAAGTAAGCTTATTTATTGAATTAGCCAAGGCTAGTCATCTGCTGTAGTTTTACTGGTCACCTTGCTATTTTATAGTTGTATCAGCCAGATGTGCGATTTTACAATCTCCTATGTGCTGATTTAATAGCCCCGGAGCCGTGGAAAGACTCTGATTAGCCCTGTTTGACATGCTAGCTAACGTTAGCTAAAATGAGCTTGTGTTCGCTTAAACTGCAGTTAGATTTTTGTAGTATGCAGTTCGGGACTACAAACACAAAAAATGTATCACATGCAGCCAGTTGGAACAGAAGAACACACCAGATTAGGCCTGTTTAGTAAGCAGGATTTGATGGCCGCATTCCTACACTTATAAAATGCAATTCAATGTGGAAGTAATCCAAGTATTCAGAATACGTTACTCAGATTACATTTCTGGGCATGTATTCTGTAACAGAATACGTTTTCAAAGTATCCTTCCCAACACTGTCTGTTACTATGTAGACTGGAATAATATATCTTTACAACAATACAGGACATTTTTTTCAATGTGGTATTTTAAGTCAATTTAATGTAGCATTTGCAGATTTTGGATAAATAATATTAAAATAATAATATTCTACTTATAGCACTTAATCATCAAATCACTACTTGCAAACAGGGGGCTCTGTAAATATATATATATTTAAGTATAAGTATAAGTATATGCAGTGCTGTCAAGCTGTGATATTTTTCAAAATTTGTTTGCTCATAATATTTGTTCAAAATATGTTTGTTTTCCTATTGAAACCTCCTCATGCATGCTTTAAAACTTTGTTAGTGCACAGTGGTTGCATATTAGAATCACTAAGAGCAGGTAGCCTGAAAACTTAAGTGCGAAAGATGTGCGATATGTGATTCCAAACCTACATCTAATGCATTTCAAACCTCTAGATTAAAATCTGTGCTTTTATCTACAGTAAAAGACAGTACAGGCTGTGCAAGGTAACTTCATTAACATTAGTACATATCAAAAGCTCAGTGATAGGCATATTCTCTTACTGACTCAATAACAGACTCACAGACGGGTGTAAGGGTATAAACTCTGAAACCGTTTGTAAATTCGGAATGCTGTTGGAACCCCTGTGGAGTTGTATTGATTCCTCCCTCACCCCAGTGAAGTTGTACTGACTCCTCCCACCCACCCAGTGGAGTTGTACTGACTCCTCCCACACCCCCAGTGGAGTTGTACTGACTTCCCCCATACTCCTAGTTGTGCTGACTGCACAAACATACAAAAACAAACAAACACACTAAGCACAATGCACTTGAGAGTTCTTTACAACACTGAATCTTTACACTGGAAAGGGGTCACACTACATGTTCACACTGGAAAGGGCCACACTGCATGTTCTGGTATTGAAAGCAGTTACTATGGACTTTCATCATCTGAAACAGAACAGACTCCAGTGCCTCCATCATTGAACTGCACACGAGATGAAAGGCAAAATACAAAAAGACTAGTGTCCTTCCTCCCTGTTTGTGTGCGCACGTGTGTGTGTGTGTTTTAGTGTGTGTGTGTGTATCACTCTCTATGCACATGCAAATACGAGTGTTAATGAGTGTCAGTATGCAGGTGAGTATGTGTGTATGTAAATAGTTTGTCATTGTAAATTGGATGAATGCAACTATTGGTTTTGTATATTCACATAAATATGTGTGTATGTGTGAGTCTGAGTATGTGCGTGTGTGACTGTGAGTGTGTGTGTGTGTGTGTGTGTGTGTGTGTTTGAGTGTGAATGTGTGTTGAGTGAGAGGATGAAATTTGTGCTTTATGTAACATTTGCAAAAGAACAGCTGAATCCCCCCTCAGTCGAGAGAGCTGAACAGAAGGAATATTCATCCTTATGCATCCTTCCCTCATTTTATATAATCACGTTCTCCACAAGGTTTTGAATATGCAGACCCATAGAGTGAAAGTAATTATATTCCAGGCTGTATAATCTCTTTAAGCATTGCACCGGATACCTGGATTAAGGGCACAGATCTTTGACTCAGAGTGACTGAATAAACCATCTGCCAGTCAAGGCTGGAGAAAAGTACCCCAAAGTCATTTAATGATTAGCCCGGGGCTTTAGTGTGCCTCATGAATTCATGCCTCCAAAATAATTAGTGAGCGGGCTACAAAATAAACAGAAAAAGCCACAAATGATGGACGTGTACAGAGGGAAGAGGGCCAGAGGTCTTTTACCAAATCCAGCTCTAAGGAATAAATAGAACTCCTAAGGAATTTAAGGCTTGATTCAATAATGACTACACAACAAGCAGAAGAAAATCAAGCTTAGAAATCAATACTAATGAGTCATCCAGTGCTGATCATTAATGTCATGATCATTAATAATCGTTAACGTCAAAGAACTTAATTACACACAGCAAACATTTACAGGATTTAGGTGGCTTTGCGTTTGCTGTGATCTTTGCTTTTCTCCATGGGCCGAGTTAAGTAAACAGATTACTTTCAATTTTCTTCCCAAACAGAGAGCCTTAAAGCATGAATAATCCTTTTGGAGAAAGTGCACCAGGTGCACATACATTGATAAATAAAGGCACTTAGATCTCAGCGGAGAGAGGTGTGCTGCGCGACTCCATGACACCCCGACTTTAGGCGCAGTAGTGCTGTACCTCAGTGGGGGTCCGCATCTTACTGATTAGTTCTGCCAGAGAAATCCTGCAGCTCACTGATGATTGACAGCTGCTTCCTGCTGCAAACATCCCCTCAACTAGGAACCATCATATAGAAACATGAGGTTGCTCAACCAACTCCACATGACTGCAATTCCATCCAATGCAGTCTATACAACACATGATACACAGTACAGTATCCAACACAATGTCACATAATACCTACCTATACAACATGCTAATACATACTATACTATAATATATACTACACTTTCATACTATACACAAAAACATACCACGCTACACACTACCATATATTCTCATATGGCTGAGGTGCTGAATGAACCTGTAGAGAAAACTGCACACTGAGGAAAAAGCCTGAGACACACACACACACACACACACACACACATACACTCACACAAACACTCCCACACAGAAATATAAAAGCACACTTTCTCCATCATTGCCATGAATTCCAAAATATTTGACACACACTTTTCCTAAAAACTGCCAACGGTGCCTCTGGATCTGAAGAATGAAATGATGATATATTAACCATCCAGAGAGGAAGAGGGACAAACGGCACTGTATAACTGTGAGCCTTCATGCCAGGTAGAAGGACTAGTAAACTCATGTGTATTCACCCACACAACATTTTAGTTCTGAGAGGGAGCGGGAGGCAGAGTGAGATACTGAGAGAGCAAGTGAGAGTAGAAAAGAGGGAAGCCAGCACTGTGTTTCTCTAAGTGGCTTGTATTACAGTTAGTGGAGCTGTGCACTGCAGGTCAATACCCCATTATTCTGATCTGTGCGGCTGATTATGGATCATTTTCAACTTTGTCCTCGTGTAGACAAGCAGGCATGTAATTACATGTAAAAGCCAGTAAGCTAAATATTACAGCCACACTCAATGTTTCCTGTGCACAGCCCTCATAAGCCTGACAGTGATTATTCAGCGCATGCTCTGGCAGCCGCTGCAGGAGAGATTAGATGCCTGTATGTCTTCCAGAGGTGTTTGGCTGAGATGTGAGGCACACTGTGTGCAGAGAGAGACTACCCAGATTGGAGGTGCTTCTGGGACAGATCTAGCGGACCTGGGCCAGATCAGCACCAAAGCAAGGTTGCGTCTGTTCAAGTTTCAGCCCTCATCTGGGCAGTGTGTTGAACAAAAATAACACGCACAAAATAACACACACACACACACACACACACACAAAATGCATATGAAAGTGCAGCAAAGCAGTCTTCTGAACCTGGGCTAAGTACCATTGACTCTGGGTTCTCAATCTAACTCAAATTGACACCCCTCAGTGTCTTTTTCTCCCTGTGTTTTCCCACAGTGAACCACAGTGAGAGTGGCTACGCTCAGCCCACAGAGCCAAGGGTGCTTGTCCCCACTCCAGAGGCGTCCAGAGACATGCCTGATGCAGGATTTACCTCTCGCTCCACTGCTCGACTCATCTGAATGTTTGTTTTGGTTGCCTAGGTTGAGTTTGAGGAGGGGGGTGGAGTCATACCTCGCATTCCCTCGAACCCGAGATGGTGCACGTGCAGGCCCCCGTGCCATTGGCCAGCACGTCCATGCCGTCGGGCGTGGCCGCCGGGTTGTAGCTCATGTAGTACTCCTGGAGCTGGGAGCTCAGGTTCTGCTCTGGCTCTGGACTTTTTTTCCGCCGCTTGCGGACCACGGCGGCCTGCTGCTGGAACAGGCGCGCCAGCCCCGGCAGACGCTTCCAGAACACATACACCACGGTGGAGATCAAAGACACGGAGAAGAACAGCGCCACGCTCCCCACCACCACCTTGTGGAAGGAGATGTGCTTGGAATCTGGGGGCAGAGTCAGCGGGAGGCTCTCAGAAGGAGGGGTGGTCTGAGGGGGCGGGGGGGCTCGTCGGTCAGACCCGCTGTGGCTGGGGGGGTTCGGCTGGGGTAAAGGGTGTGGCGCCACAGGAGGTTTGGGAGTGGGGGTGGCAGGGGGTCGAAGCGGGGCAAGGGGGCTGGTGTATGGGGTGGTTGGCTCGGGGGTGGGCTCGGGGGTGTCGGGCTCAATGGCTGGGGGGAAGGTGGTGCTCTCGTAGAGCTCTGTGTCCTCACAGTCGGCGAGGTTCCGTGTGGCTTCCAGAACTTTCTCGCTCTGGAGGTGCTTCGGCGTGCTGCAGATGATACTCGTGTCCTTAGTGCCCCGGAAGTTCCGCAGCCAGTTCACCAGAGGGCAGATGCCGGGGGCGCAGTCCCACATGTTTCCTGCCAGGCTGATGGCAGTCAGCGAGTCCCAAGCGACCACCGTCTCCTGGGACACATTAGCCAGCTTGTTGGACTCCAGGTTAAGGACCTGCAGGTTGGGCAGGCACTGGAACACTACCGGGTCGAGGGCCTGGATCTCGTTGCCAGAGAGATCCAGCTTCTGTAGGGTGTGCCAAGCCCAGGGCAGGCCCTGGTTGACCCCGCGGATGCGGTTCCACTGCAGGTAGAGCGAGCGGAGATTGGTGAGCCGTGGGAAGAGGAAAAAGTTGATGCGGGAAAACTGGTTGTGCTCCAGGTGCAGCTCCATGAGCCGCGACAGGCCCAGGAACATGGTGCGTGTCAGCACGCGCAGCCGGTTGTAGCCGAGGTCCAGAAACTCCAGGCTGCGGCACTCCAGGAAGACCCGCAGCGGAAGGTCCCGGAGCAGGTTGGAGCGCAGGTGCAGGTTCTGCAGCTTGCGCAGGCCGTGGAGCTGGCCGGGCTGTAGCGCCTCCAGCTTGTTGTAGGACAGGTCGAGGCTGCGCAGGTTCGGCACGCCGTGGAAAGTGGCGTTGTGGAGCTGGGAGATCTGATTGGTGCTGAGGATAATCTCCTTGATCCGCCGCACTCCCTGGAAGGCCCGGCTGTCGACCTGGGCTATCTGGTTGTGGTCAAGGTAGAGCCACAGCAGCTGGTTCAGATGGGCAAACTGGTAGGGCAGCAGGGTGTGCAGCTGGTTGGAGCGCAATGACAGGCCCTGGCAGCCGACTGAGATGTTCTCGGGGACTTCCAGGAAGGCCAGCGAGTCGCAGTGGATGATTTTGCCCTCGCAGCGGCAGCTGATTGGACATGAGCGCTCGCCGGAGGAGGAATGTAGAAGGGCCGAGGCCTGCAGCAGGAGACACACCAGCTGTTGCCTCACCGTCACAGAACCTGCTGAGCAGATACAGACAAAGGTCACGTAACGTCACAACACAGGAAAGACAGTCAGTGTCACCACACTGCAAGACACACGCACATATCGCATCTAACTGCCAGAAACACTCACTCATTATGTCACACCACAGGAAGCACACACATCACACCACACCGCAAGAAACACACATATCACGCTCCCAGGAACACAGACAGCATGTCACACCGCAGGAAACACACATGTATTATGGCACACCGCAGGAAACACACACACATCATGTCGCACTGCAGGAAACAAATACACACTCACATTTTTTTTATGTTCATTGTTTGGGTTTTGATTACAGTTTTGTTGTATGCATGCATAAGTAGTTTTTATTTTATTTTGAGGAATTGACTACTTTTAGGTTAGTTTTTATGTAGTTTTATGTGTGAATGTTTTGCAGGTATTGTGGGAAAAGCCTTGTATGACATAAAATGTATGATTCCAAATATGATTTATTTTGTTTCATTCTATGTCCTTTTTATTAGGCCAGTGTCTCTTAAGAGGTCAAACAGAACAGACAAACAACACAAAGTGGTATAGCAACAGTGCAAATTGAGGGGGGAACAAAAACAGCTGATTTTACCTGCAATTCTATTTCATTTCAGTTCTTGTTGCATTGTTCATTTTAAGTTTTTATGTTTTTGAATATGTTTTCTTATTTGAGTGAACAAAATGATTTCTTCTTGCTAGTTTTAGTTTTTTTGTCTTAGTTTTCGTTAACTATAATAACCCTGGATCACACCACAAGAAACCATGTCATGTTGCAGGAAACAGTCAGTCACAGGAAACAGAGTCCCTGAGCTTGCTGAGCATAAAGAGTCACGTCACATCACAGGAGAAAGTCTCAGCACTAATACAGCCACGTGTTTGAGACTCCCTCAGATTCCCAGTACAAAGCACACTGCCTCCCATGCTCCCTCAGGGAAGATCTCTGAAGGTACAGCACTGATTTAGTTCAGTCTATTGTGTCAGAATGCTTAATAAAAGATATGGGAGACAATAACACATTCCATTGACTTGTAAATGTGTTAAACATGTGGAATTCCTTCAGTTAACCTGACAAGGGGAGATCATTTCCACCACCTGCAAGTATGTGTCTTGTTTGAAGCACAAGTCTCCTGCTCTTTTTTGTTCATTCTGAGCTTTAATGTCAGGTTTGAATGATGAAGGAACAATTATTTGTTGCTCAGTAGCTTGTCTCTGCACTTTGGGTGCCTCAGTCGAACAACATGAGATAACGTTAGCCTACGAGGTGTGGACAACAGGGCGTCTGGCAGGCTCAGCTTAACAACCCAGTTCAGAGAAACAGGCACAGACCATTTTTCCTTAAAATTACATCTGTCCGACCGGCCACCCACCCGTAATAACTGGTTTGATAAACGATTCACTTTTTCTCTCCGACCCTATTGTTGTAATCAAAATAAAAAATGGCACCGCTGTCGCTTTCCCAGAGCCTCCCTCTAACAGAGCTGTCTCTCCGCTGCTGTGTTTGCCGTGTTTGCAGTGTTCGCCCCGGCCCTGGCAGTCAGCGTGGTTCCACCGGCAATTATATGGCTGAACGGGGAGCCATGGAGGAAGCGGCTCTTTATTCAGACTGATTTCTACCGTCGCCTCCCTTGTTCCCTCAACTCCCTCGATCCCTCATGCTGCCGTCTTCCGTGCCTCTGTCTCCGAGCGGCGAAATGAGCGTGGGTGTGTGAGGGAGAGGCTGCTGGCTAGAGGCGACGATCAGAGCTGCCATACATCCGTGTCAGTGTTAGTGTGGGCCACATGCCGGGTTGAGGCCACAGGGAACACAATCAGCGCACACAAGCTACCAGAACAAACGGCGTATGGGAGCCTCGGTGCGTGCCAACCTATGCTCACCTGCTGTTGTTCCAGCCGCTTGACGGTCTATAACCCGACATGGCCTTAGAAAGCACTGGCCACATTAACACTAAGCTCCCATTACAGAAGGCTAATGCTACTATCAGGTTTGGTCATTTGTTCCTTATAAAAAGCAGCCTTATGTTATGGATTGCTGTTTGGATAGCTTTTACAACTGTGATATGTCATCGTTTCAGCTTTAAGCCATTATAATAATTATGGTGTGGGCTCTTGTGTGCACATATGTTTGCGAGTATGTGTGTGCGGCTGTGTCTGGCCGTGTCATCCCCACATAAATTACAGCTGTTCTGTATCTGATATCACCCAGGAGAGGATCACAGGCACTCTCCTCTCTCTCTCCCTCAGTCACTTTCACTTGTCAGTTACGCTAATTACACACTATCCGCTCCACAATCAATCAGCGTACGGCCATAGGACTATTACTACCCCAGACCCATCTCTGTCCTCTCAGCTATCTGTGGGTTTAGATTTATCATGCAGTCATTATCCTCTCTTAGGCCTGACGTGTAATCCCCTGTGTCCACTCTCTGAAGTGGCGGCTGTGCTGTTTAGTGTCGTGTCACTGGATGCTCATTACACACCACACAGAGGAACTGTTGCTCTCGGAGAGGCTCAAGAGGCAAGGGTGATTAGATTGCTGGGTTAGGACAACATGGGACTGGATCAACAGAGCAATGATGAATCAAGCAAAGTAAATCGTTATGCCTACACCGCCCTCCTCCCGTATGCACACTAATGAGCTACTGCAGTCGTTATGTCTAGGAGAGCATAGTAAGATAGACTGAGTCTGTGTCGTTATGTCTAGGACAGCATAGTCACATAGACTGAGTCTGTGTCCCAAAGTACAGTAAAGTCGTTACGTCTAGGACAGCATAGTCACATAGACTGAGTCTGTGTCCCCAAGTACAGTAAAGATTGTCTCTCTGACATGCTGCAATAGCTGGCTGAAGCGGGAGTCTAAACTTATTTTGGAGATGAAGGCTTATGTTAAAATACAGTCGAGTAAAGGCCAGATTAAATATAAATGCCTTCCCTGCAGGATCCAACAATGAACGAATATGACGCAATGGCAGCTGGCATATTGCACTAAACTCAAGGCAGATCTGTCCAGGGATGGCTGGTGTGTGTTTGCTGCTACGGCAATAGAGTGAGCACACAATAAATAGCAACCATAAACCACTACATATGAGATCCTATGGCTTTCAAAAGGCACAATTCACAATGGGTCAAGAGGTGTCTGGGCTCTGGAGACACACAGCTTGGCCAGTCTATTCATTTGACAGCTCTGTGAAATGGTACTAGCCGCCTTCCAGGGAGGATCGTGGTAGCACCCTTCAACAAAGCCTGTGAGGTGATGGCAGCCCCCTTCTTCAAAGTCAGGAAGGATCGTGGTAGATCTGTTCCCCAAAACTGGGGAGAATCCCGCAGTCCCCTTCCCCATAGCCTGTGAGAGAGTGGCAGCCCCCTTCCCCCACGCCTGGGGAAGATCCTGGTAGACCTGTTCCCCAAAGCCATGGAAGATCCTGGCAGCTGGAACACGCTCAGCTGTCGTCTCTGCTGGCTTGGCCACAAGTTGATATTTTATCGGAGCGCTCTGTGTGTGTGCGTGTGTGTGTGTGCGCTCACGGAGAGGCCATTAGCCAGAGTGCTCAGCCAGAAGCGGCAACCATCGGCCGCATCGCCAGCGGAGCACTGCGCAACGCACCAGGATAAATCATATCATTTCTACACAGCGCTGCACACTGGCCACGCACACACACACACACACACACACACACACACACACAGACACACTCACGCACACAGGCGCACACACACACACACACACACACACACACACACACACACACACACACACACACACACACACACACATTGGGATTTATCACACTCAATCCACAGAGGAAACAAAACTAAAGAAGTGCATCTTCTCACATGCTTGAAGCCCGTGTTAGTCACACTCAGATGATCTAAGAGTGACATAGACAGACAGACAGATTGACTTTATAGAACAAAACGTTACGCTGAAATTGAATACTGCTCACACTAGCTTGCCAAAGGGAAAGCATTGCCACAACACTGAGAGGAAGCCTCAGCCCATCTTGACAGCTGTTAGTACACTGAGCTGTCAGCTGTGTGTGACACTGTGTTTGTGTGCAAAACATGGTGTGGAGTCAAACTCAACTCTGCTGCTGTTAAACAAAGTCTAATTGCAATTCTGCAAAAAGCAACTATAACACAAAAGAAGACACCAGCCGCGGTCGCTCCCTGAATTAAGGCGGCCCATTTAAGACAGCCCTCGGTCAATTCAACTTGCCTGCTGAGTTGCCAAACAAATACCCATGACC
This sequence comes from Clupea harengus, assembly GCF_900700415.2. Taxonomy (NCBI): domain Eukaryota; kingdom Metazoa; phylum Chordata; class Actinopteri; order Clupeiformes; family Clupeidae; genus Clupea; species Clupea harengus. The sequence goes on along the minus strand of NC_045163.1, from coordinate 7,047,786 downwards.
ACCCCAGCTCCACCTCTTTCTGTTGTTCAAATTATTGCTAGAAGTGATTGCTATTGCCATCTGTTAGAAGTGGGAGAAAAAATCGATGCGGTGCAATATCACAATATTCCTCAGCATGATATATCGATACAGCGGCACCAATTATCGAAATATCTATTTATTTATTTAAATTGGTACATACGTTTACTCTGATAACATTGCTTCTGAAGTCCACAAGGTGGCACAAGACCTCGTTCTTCTCTTGCGTCACAGTGGAATTGGAAAGGAATTCAGAGTTGAGAACAAATGTACCGCACCAAAATGACTGCAGAAATTCCCAGTGTACGAAACATAATATATGGGAGAAATAAATTGCATGTATTGCAGAATCGTCTCGCAATCCTTGTAAAATGTAAAGAATCACAACGATATCGTATCGTGGCCCCAAATATCGTGAGAGTATTGTACCGCCGCCTCTGTGGCAATTCCAACCCTGACTCTATCTGTCACATTTCTTATTTACTAATAATATTTATGAATGTCATTTCTTATTTACTACTAATATTTATTATTGCCATTTCTTATTTACTACTTATATTTATTAATGTTAATCCTTTAGATAACACTGCTTAACTTGGCTACTGTTGTGTTGTGTACACTTTAACACTTTATGTTGTATTTATATTAGTTATATTATTGTTGCATTGTATTATTTGCATTTACTTTGCTATTATGTTATTGCTGTAAGAACATCATATCGGTTGCAGGCCTGTGCTAGGGGGTTAAAGCTGCTGTGTAATATACTTCTACATACCAGTATGACTGAAGAAGACCCAACCCCCCCCCCCCCTCCCAAAAAAAAAAGCAATTCCGCCAAATATAACTGTTATGGGATTGTCAATACTCTAACAAATAGGAAATTGTTACACGGTGAGATTGGTCCTGACTGAATTCTGAATGATCATGCTGAAAGACGTGTTGATGGATACATCAAGTCATTCTGTGCTGCTCTCCACCTGCTCTGAGGAAGGAGGGTGTTGATGTTTTGACATATACAGGTACCATAGAGCTCTGACTCTCCCAGTCTGGGCCAAACAGTCCTACTCTATTGCCATCACTGCCAAAGCATGTGAGGTGGTACCTGGCCTCTTCCCCAAAGCTGGCCTCTTCATGAATCTCCACCAGATCTAATTACACAGAGCAGAATGAGATACAACACCACGTGCCCATCCAGACAGCTACTCGTGTCCTGAACACAGCTCTCTCCAATGTATTTGAAACTTTAGTAACAACAACATTTAATAATTAACAACATTATTACCAGCTTCTCATACTAATGCAATTGTTCCTCCAGTATTAATGTTAGTAATATTTAATTTATTGAGTTCTTCCTTGATAGCACGTATGGATGCTATGATTTGGGGGTGAGGTGGGGGGTGGCTTGGCCAGCTGTCATGCGTTCATCAACCAGTTCCTCATTAAAAGAGATGGGATGTGTGTGATGCATTATTTATACTGGTTCCTTCCAGTTTGTGGACATATGGGAGCTGAGAAGCATAGGAGTCTAAGGCCTTTTTTAGGTAGTCTGAAATGCCTTGATGTTTTTGTATATTTCCCCTAACTAAAAACATTGAGGCAAAAGTGGCATGCATGATTATATTCTGAAAGACCTCAGCAATAATAACATGAGAGTAATATATATATTTTTATATTTAAATCAAATCTAAACATACCCTTACAAAAAACTCCATATCCCTTGGGAGGGAGCGTAGACTCCTAACGGCTAAAAGGCATTGTTGTGTGAACTACATTCACCGTAGAGCAGACCATCACACAGTACAAAGTCACCTGGCTTAAAATGCAGCACTGAAATGAAGCACCCTCTTGCACACTTAAAGCCCATTATTTTACAGGCATTAATTTTGAGATTGAGCAGCAACATTTGATTTGATTTTATTTTATTCTGGGCGTCGGGGAGGAAGAGAGCTAAGTGACTGATTTACAGCTCAAGCTTAAATCACAGCAGGGTTTGTATGGGGGAGCAGTAGCCAAGGGATGATTCACATGCTATAGAGAGCACTGGCTCTCAGGTAGCACATATGGCCGAGGACCAAAGAGATTTAATACGCCTGAGTTCTCCCTAAAACAAAAGAACACACGCGCACTCTTGCTGAAACTATACACGCGCGCACACACACACACACACACACACACACACACACACACACACACACACACACACACACACACGAAAGACTATGACAAGCTGCCTTCTGAAAGAGGGAGGCAGAGAGAGACGTCAGCCCACACAGCTCTTCATCTGAACAGGTGGATGAGGAGGAGGAGAGGAGGAGAAGAAGAGAGGAGATGGAGAGGAGAGGACACAAGAGACAGGAGGAGAGGGAGAGAAGAAGAGGAAAGTAGAGAAAAGGGGAAAGAAAAGGAGGAGAAAACAGAAGAAAGAGGAATAGACGAGAGGAGAGAAAAGAAAAGAAGAGAAGAATTGAGATAATAACATGATGGGGAGGAATCTCGGGCACACCTAAGAATGGATGAGAGAGGAGGACGCCTGTCCATCTTATGTAAACCAGGAGAGACCTGTGAGAGGACAGTCATGGTCTCCACTCTCCCTCGCTCTCTCTCTCTGTAAAGGACTGATGCACAGGGCAGCTGGAAGAACAGCATGTACAGCACACTTGATAGCAGGTAATGAGGATGAGTCCATCCTCACTGCCATGATTGCATTATGTAAATCAAGTTACGCAACTCCTGATCAGAAGTATCACTCAGCCTTTTTTTTTGGTCAGTGCCCGATGGGGGCAGATAATCTGCCTTCTAAAAAGAGTGTGTGTCAATGCTGCTAAACACAACAAGTTTCAGTTTGGAGATGTTCATGCAGATACATCAACTCTCTGCTCATCTCCACAGCCTGCCTCTCTTGGACTCTCTGCCGTTTCTGTCTGTAATACTCCTGTAGTACTGTACCTGAAACCGCCTGATTTTAACATTAATGCCTGTGTATTTCAAGTGCTATAATGATCTAATTGTAATCACAATATGATGATTATTATGATTAATTTGCAGTTGTTGTGAACCAAATTAGTCTGGGCATGTTACAGCAGGAAAGCCCATCCATTAGTGAATTATGGAGACCAAGGGCAAGCCCTTCATAAATGGGACAGGAGACGATAGTGCGGTTCCGCATTCACAACAACCGCCCCGTGTGGGCTCTTAATTAGTCCTGACAGCGACCCCTTAATTGGGTTGATTATTGAGCACATTAGCGTGGTGTAAATATGTTAGGAGAGCCCAGGCAAGGTCAGCATTCCACAGATGGTTCTACAGAGAGACAAACCTGGCAATCACTGCGTTTCTCTGCGAAGGTGGAGGCTGATTGTTATTCTGAACACACAGGCTTGGAAAGGAATCACACTGTAACATTATTATACACAAGCGGAGAGGGAGAATTTCAATTTGCCTGAGAGTGCGAGGGGCAGGTCTCGCTGAGCGTCCTGATAACTGCCAGTATCATGGGTGCTGCTCCCTCACCTCACACATGCCCCGCATGTGAGACCGGAGCTGTGACAGATAGACCAAATCAGATCGCATCAGCAACAGCAACTGACTGTGACAGCAGTAGCTTTTGCTGTGGCCGACGGCGCAACGGGGGTTAAGAGAGAGGCGGACGTGACGAGGCCACTCAGGTGTGCAAGCCTGACAGCTTGACAGCTCCTTCAGCACGGTCATTGAGTTTAACATGACAACTCTCCGGCAGGCTGAGACACACTCCCACTCTCCTTACTCCCAGATAGCGGCTAACCCCAAAGACACCAGCACCAGATAAGGGCCACATCCAGAGCAGCTGTTGGTATGGTCATGGTTGCTTCTGCAAACGCAGAGAGTGACATTCTGGCAAATATTATGAAGAGATCTAAGTGGCAGCCCCTCCGACCCAGGGTGCTGACAACTGAGTAGTGAGACCTCTCCAGCTGGGAAGGGGGTTAACCAAGTCCAGGAGGTTAGCTTCCAGAAAGCAGCAAAGCCCATCTTATGGATGGAACTGAAACGGCACACAGAGCGGTAATTGGATCTAACCTGCTGAAGTCCTGCCTGGCGAGTTAGTCAATAGAACCATTATGGAGCCGGCGAGAGGAACACGGGCTTGCCACAGCAGCTCATTAGGACAGCCCGGCGTTAACGAGGCGCTTACGGCGTTTTTACACGCTTACTGTAACGTCTAAAGAGTTGACCCGCATTTACTCTGTACTGATAATTGAACGGAGGAGCAGGTAAAAAAAAACCGGAACAAGTTCATAAACGGAACCGCTAACAAATAACATGCAATGCATAAACTAAGCATAAACGGCATCCCGAGCTGCCTCTCCGTTAAATGTGCTCGACTCAACAGTTCAAACTGGATTTTGCTGTTTGTCTCGGTCTGTGAAAGGTTCATTCTTTTGGTGGCTGGTACATTTTTCGGAATGTTTGCTATACCTCGCAACAAACGGTGCAACATTCAAACCGCAAAAACCTGTTTTTATCCCGATTTGGGGCACATCCCCACACTATTTCATTTCTGGTAGCCAGCATTCTGTAAAATAGAATCTTCCTGTTCCAACACACAAGTTTCATAGAATACGTTAGGAAGACTTACCCATGTCGGCACGGCTGGCTTTTTCTATGTTTGTTAGTCCTCAGCGACCGATAGCCAGTGGTCTCTGCGCAGCAGTCTCACAAGGCTGCCTCTGCACCTGCTCTTCAATATGCGCTAAGGATAGGATGGAAAAAAGGAACGCTATGATGAAACGTTAAATTCATGGCTACCCGCTAGATGTTGTGGCTCCTAATACAAACTGACAATCCCATCCATTCATAAATTGCATTTTTATGCAGCGTGACCCTAAAATGCATTATGTGATAGAAGGCAATGAAAAACCATACGGAAAGGAGTAAGATATTGCAATATTTAAATCGTTATCGGAGTAGGCGAACTGAGCGCTCAGAGCTGAAAGCGCCCATACACAGGACTATCGGCTATGGAGCGAGCCCACGCGAATGTGTCATTATTCTGTGTGCACAAGTTGCGCAACTCCCTCTATCTCTCTTTCCTTCTTTGTGTGTGTGTGTGTATGTGCGTGTGCCTTCACGCACAGGGGGACTATCAGAACAAGGCTACATGACAATCATCATTAAGAGGTGTCATTGTTCATATAAAAAAAGGTTGCTCTCATGAGAAATAAAAACTCTTCAGTGCAATTTTTGGGGGGGATTTATAACAATAACAACAATTATAATAATCCAGTATGGTGATATCTGAAATACAAATACAATTATTATTACTATTATAATTACTATCATGATAACAATTATTATATTACCACACTGGACATATATATTATTTATACATTCTATGTGTTGAACTTGACTGAAGCAATGTGGAGCAATCTGCAGGTGAGCCGCTGACACTGGAAGAGACCTGAGCCAGAGACCTGAACCAGATACCTGAGCCAAAGGGGTCGTGGCAGGATGGATTAGGGTACTGAATATGAGGGGTTCTGACGGGAGAAGGTATAGTTCTGAATGTGAGAGGTCATGACAGAGGAGGGTATAGTTCTGAATGTGAGAGGTCATGACAGAGGAGGGTATAGTTCTGAATGTGAGAGGTCATGACAGAGGAGGGTATAGTTCTGAATGTGAGGGGTCATGACAGAGGAGGGTATAGTTCTGAATGTGAGGGGTCATGACAGGAAGGGTTCAATTCTGAATTTTAACGTTTTTGATGAAGCCTGTATAGTTCTGAATGTATGGGGTGTGCGTAGTTCTGAATGTAAGGGGTGGTGATGGGGTGTGCGTAGTTCTGAATGTTGACGGGTTGTGACGGGGAAGGTACAGTCCTGAATGCGAGGGGACATGATGGGACCGGTTCAATTCTGAATGTAAAGGTTTGTGACGGGGGGAGGTATAGCTCTGGATGTAAAGTGTCGTGACAGGCACGTCAAGTCTACGCTCCTCTGCAGAGAAGCCTCAGATAACCTGCGCGAGGACGAATGGGAGTCAGAGGAGGAGAGCCATTAGTGCTGATACTGTAACCTGAAATGCAATGAGAACATCTTACGGATGGCCAGAAAAACAACACAGAGGGCTGTTCATGCTGGCTGTCCGTGCTGACTGTCTGTACTGGCTGTAGGCCTATATGCTGTCTGTCCATGCTAATTCTCCATGTTGTCTGTACATGCTTGGATGAGAAAGATTGAGACGCGCAGCAGGCGCTGCACTGAATAAGACACATGTTGTTTGACAGACATTAGGAGCCAATTATTCTCCTTCATCTCGTGGACTGATGAGCTGGTCTAGTCCCACGGAGCTCCTGTGATAGTGTCATTGAGTGGATCAGTGGAACCATGCGGCTCTGACTGGATGAAGGTGGTGTGATGCAGTGATGTGGTGTGTGTAGAGGGCAGCATGAGTTTGATGTAGAAGGAGGAAGAGGAGGAGGGCGAGGAAGAGTAGAGAGAAAGAGGAAGAGGTACTGCTGTCAGGTGGATGAAATGTGCTCCTCTCTGACCAGACCATCTCCCCCATCACCAGGTATCCTACGGGGGTCTCTGTCAACCCCATTCCTCTTCCCAAACAACACACACACACATACCAAATTAACACAAACAGGCAAAAGGTGTATACATTTACAGCCTGCACAACAGCCAGGGAAACTGGATGCGACGTTAATTGCATTTCGCTGTCCCTGTCTTGTACTTATTGATGAAACGCACATAAACTACTTGTCAGCTGGGCGGCATGCAGGCGTAATGATTTTAATAGCAACCGATGCATTCCAGGGGGAGAGAAGGATAGAGAGAGAGAAGGGGAGCAAGGAGACAAAGCTTGGGAGAAAATGCAGTGAAGACACAGATCAAATTTTCTGTCACACGGATCCATGTTCATGCTCCACTGCTCCCCCCAAATCTGTCCTTCATCCGGCTCTCATCTGGCCCAGATCCGGCCTGTGTGTGGCATGGCTCCAGCAGCTCTTTCAGGAATGTGGTGTGATCCATGGGGGGCTGCTATACAGGGAAGGTCCTGATTAGAGGTAAAGTCTGCCCCTCTCCCGCAGGAGGTCGGTGCAATCAGCATTAGACCCTTCAAAGACTCAAAAGGCTGCCATCAGGCCAAATCTGTGTCAGAGACAACAGTCCTAACAAACATGAAAAGCCACTCCAAACTAGCAACACTTGTGTGTGTGTTTGTGTGAGTGTGTGAGCGTTTGTGTGCAGGCATGCATGTGACAAACAAAGACAGAGAATGAGAACGATTGAGTTTGGGAAGTTGGATTTACTTTTAGAGACTACATACGTATGTTACGCTGAGATTTTCATTTCCATTTTCTCTTTTTTGTCTGATGTCTGATCGCTGGCTAAAAAAGTTAATTAAAATAAAACTCATACCCCTTTCACATACGAAACCCCCTAATGTATGAGGTAAAAACAACATGGGATAGATACAAATTATTAAATCACATTCAGTCTTCCATAATGTAAAAAAGTAAAGGGTGTCATAAATTCCCACCCGGCTGTATTTAATGGTAAGCTAATAGTGTGTGAACCTCCGGGAGATGCATAAAACAAGATCTCATGCCAGTTAACCTAGCTATAAACTATCCTGGAGATAGCTTAGGGACCTATCGATGAAAATAGGTTGCCAGGGGATACAGAAATGTTTAGACTTTAGAGTTTAGTATCCATTATCACACAACACCATAATACTAACAAAACTCTAAATAAATGCCTTTCAGTTTGAGGGGAAATGACATATCAGGCTAAACTCCCAGAAGAGGCTGGAGAACTGCTGTCTGTTGATGCTTACAGAGACCTAGCTCAACAGCAACATCGCCGACTTCGAGCTAGCTGACCATACAGCCTACCGTGCTGACAGGACAGCAGACATCGGCAAGATCCATCGTGGAGGTTTGAGCATTTATGTCAATAACTCTTGGTGTGATAAAACTAAGATAACTGAAATACATTACTCTGCTGATCTTGAGCTCCTTATGGTTCAGTGTAGGTCTTTTTAGGGAGTTCACGGCCAATAACATCGCCACTGAATACTTTCCTACGCATGCTAATGCCAAGGTAGCTACTGACAACACCAGGGGTACGTTCGTCGTAGGATTGAAGCTAAGTTAATCAATTGGCCTTTTAGCCCGTTAAGATTAGCAAGCTGATTGAGAACAGCAAATATCGGTTCGTTAACGGCTGATCCGCATCCTAATCATGTGGTTAATTTCAACCAGGCTAAAGTTATCATGGCATTTGCACGTGCACGTCCTACTTCAAAAGGCAGGAAAGGTCGATCACCAAAACCATGATTTTCTAACGGTATAATGGTTCTAAACTCAAAGAAAAGGGCTCTTTTTTTCTCCGCTGGCGAGTAGGAGATGAACATGAACGCTTATGAAGAATACAAGACCATAATCATGGCAAAATTCAACACCACCACCGCTGTGAGAGCAAGGTGTGTTGGGATGTTTATAGGGTGATATCTATGTTTGAATACTTGACGGCAAGTGTCCACTGGTACAGAGGTTTCGTCTACCGGTTTGAATCTGCATGGTTGCTAGTTCAAATCCCCTCACCTCCTTCCTCGATGTAGTTTTACATTTCCTTGGAAGTCGCTTTGAATAAAAGCGTCTGTTAAATGACTAAATGTATTAATAACAAATGCAATAAATTGAAGCAGTGAAAATAAATGGTCTGTATTTCTCTCTATTCTTATCATGAGTCCACCTTAATCATTTTCTACAATAATGATATGCTATGGTGTACTAATAACACTCATATAATTATGAGTGCTTTGTTCTCCGCATCACCGACACTACAAAAATGTACCACTCGCAAAAAAGCGCAAGACAGTCAATGTTCGACTGTGGTGTTTGCAATAAATTACTCGAGAAGGTCTTGTAAATTAATGATTCCTTGTCGGCTGAATCGGTAGCGCTCATACAAGAATAATGGATCTTGGCATTGTTTACAGCACATGACAGCTGCAGCCATGCCTAAACGTAAATGTAAGTTCACGGACGAACTAAAAAAAAAAATACCCATGTTTTCGCCTCGGCCGTGATGCTTCGGAAGCTTAGTGCATGACATGCAGAGCAGGCACTTACGTGTCGGTGGCAAATAAAGGTGGCAGCGATTTGGAAGCTCACGCGCACTCTGCAAAACACAAAACTGCAGCAAGAGGAGAGAGGTCATCGAGTAAAGTGACAGGCTTTTTTGTGAGTAAAACAGACACTTCTGTTACAGCTGCAGAGGGTACCCTTGCTTTTCATACAATAAAGCATCACAACAGCTACAGATCAGTGGACTGCACATCTGGTTTGCTAAGAAAGATTTTCCCAGATTCGGTGACAGCTCAAAAAAGTGCTGAAGGGGATTCTGTGCACCCAGTACAATTTCAAACACATGACCTGCAAGGACTTTCATACCTATTTGATAGGTAATCGCCGACTTAATTTTCTTATTTTAATAGATGGCCTTATAAAGAATTTATTATTTATTATTCAGAATTTTGTATTTGTTATTATTATTGCTTTAATATATGAGGAGGACTGAAAAGTGTCTTCATTTTCTTATTTTAATATGTGGTTATATAAAGTATTTATTATTTAGAATTTTTTATTTGTTATCATTATTGCTTCAATATATGGACAAGACACATTAAAGAAGTGCTGGACTAAATGCCACAAAAAAGATTTTGCACTTTGTAGTTTTGTTAAAGTTCAATAAATAGATGTTCATATAGTCATTTGTGTCATTTTTGTCATTTCATTTGTGACATTTGTATGCATTCACATGGTCATGGTGCAGCATGCTATACACTACCCCCCGCCACGCCCCCTGACACCCCCCCCCCCCCCCCCGCGACGAGTATTACTATAAAGCATCTTGAGCAGTCTGATCACCTCTGCCTGTTCTTGGGCCCAGTGTATATAAACCCCTCATAAAACGGGTCAAAGCTAGCAGTAAAAACAGCCACCGTCTGGCCAGAAAGAACTGTCTCTGAACTCAAGGATAACACAGATTGGAGTATTTCTGCACTTTCAGCCACCCATGGATGATCAGTGAGGTCCGGATTTTATTGTTTTAGTGAGGTCCGGATTTTATTGTTTTTCTAAAACGTTTTCAACACACGGTGATGGCGACAACATTGAGGAAGACGGCTGCTAAGCAGACAAATGCTCGTTCAGTCGACAGTGAAGAGCTAGCCGAGCTAGTTAAGCTAGCAGTTGCAGAAGCTATCAGGGAAGCTATCCCTAAATTCGTTGATGATGTGGTGGCTCAACTTTCAGCTAAAACGCAAGCCTTGGTGGCAGAGCAAATGGCAGAATTTAGGAGCGAAATGGTGGCCATGCGGGCTGACACTTCAAAGTGTATGGAAGTCATGGAGACAAGTAAAAACCGCCTGGGTGAGGTGGATAGCCGCCTCTCTGCATCTGTAAGCAAGCTAACTGCCCTATGTGCCAGTCTGGAGGACAAGGTCACTGACATGGAAGACAGGTCGCGCAGAGACAATATACGAGTGCATGGGATCCCTGAAAACTCGGATACATCAAATCCGCTTACCTATTTGTCTGCTGCTATTCCAAAGTGGTTTCCGAAGCTTGGTTCAGTTGAAATCATGCGTGCACATCGGGTAGGTGCAGCAAAGGCAGACTCTAACGGTAAACCCTGTCCTCGCACTCTCCTGTTGAAGCTGTTGCGTTTCACAGACAGAGATAGGATCCTAGGCGCCGCACGGAAAACAACGGTGGAGGTGGATGGAGTGGCTATTCGCTTTGCTCCAGACTACAGCACACAAACTTTCAGACGCAGGCTAGCCTTCTCGAACTCCATGGATACTTTGCAGCGAATGGGCTTTCGCACGTTTCTCCTTTACCCTGCCAGGCTGAAAGCAATGCGTGGAGGAGCAAGCCATTTTCTCAACACTCCACAAGAGGCGAAGGATTTCATTGATTCTCTCGATGGCTAAAATTTTCCCTTTTTTTTTCTCTCTCTCTCTCTTTCCAGTAAGGTAAAAAGAGTAAGGTACTTTCATTTTCCCTTTTACTACTGTATATAATTCTGCCATGCGTCCTTAGGTGGACTGTTTAATGCCAGGAGCAAAGCTGGCTTTTCTTTTTTCTCTTGTATATTTTGTCATTATTATCTTCCTTCAAACTTTTAATGACCAAAGTGTTTATTACTTATTTTTTGTCATTACTGCGGTATCCTATGATATCTATAATGGGGGGTGGGGGGCTGCGGGAATTTGAGGATGATGCTCTACTCAAGGATCACGGGTCCAACGTTTAGGGGAACAGCAGACTCTTCAAGAGGTGTCTCGAATGTGGGTTATTATTATGTTCTTAATAAGGGTGTGGATGTTTTTCAGGCACTCTCCCGTTCTTTGGAGAGGGCTAGGGTTGTGGCGACAGGGTTTATCAGGGTTGGTATGGATCTCTCTCTGTTTTTATTTATTTTACTTTTTGATTGCTGCACTGCTCAACCTCATGTTTATTGTATGTATACTAATTATTTTCTGATAGATAAACATGGCTAAGTTACATTTTATTAGCTGGAATGTTAATGGGCTGAATGGCCAAATTAAGCGTATTGCTTGCTTAGACATCTTACGTAGACAACAAGTAGATGTTGCTCTCATACAAGAATCCCATTTAAGAACTGCTGACACTCATCGCTTCGCAAATAGACACTACTGCCTCTGCATCCCTGAACTCTAAAACCAGGGGTACATTAGTAGTACTGAAACGCAACCTCTCATTAAATATACTAGATACATTTGGAAGTGAGGATGGCAGGGTTGCATACATCAAAACTATCATCTCAGGACGTAAATTTGCCTTTATCTCCATCTATGCCCCATCTCAATATGAACCTGATTTTTTCCCTAATCTAAACACTGTTTTATCACATCTTCAAGATTTCTCACTAATCATAGGTGCAGACATGAACACTTGTGTAAACTTAGCATTGGATAAGTCTCTTCAACAGTCTACCTCCACACAATTACGTGCCTCCAGGGACTTGAACAACTTTCTTTCATCTCTTAGTTTATCAGACCTATACCGTACAATTAATCCCACTTTCAAACAGTACACCTTTTACTCAGCCAGACATCAGACCTTCTCCAGAATAGATTATTTATTAGCTTCACCTACCTCTTTCTCTAAAATTCATTCTGTTTCAATTAAACCCTGCTCATTGTCAGATCATAGTTTAGTCTCAGCTCATCTTACACTCCTGGGCACTCCTCCTAGAGCATCACGCTGGCGTTTCAACACCTCTCTTCTCAAAAATGAAGATTTCTGTGTCTTTTTCAGCAATGCACTAACACTATTTATAGAGCTTAACATAGGTTCAGTGGGGGACCCCAGAATTTTATGGGATGCAATTAAGGGCTCAATAAGAGATTCATCAATCTCTTTTTCCTCTCATCTTAAGAAGAGCAGACTCCTCAAAATAAACAAACTGGAAGGCGCCCTAGCACAACTCGAGGCCAGACGTCAGAGTACACAAACTGATGCCTTACTAGCTGAAATATCTGCAACAAGAACTGAGTTAAACTCGTTACTGAGGCAGAGGGCAGAATTCTTAATGCATAGAACTAGGAGAACATATTACTTTAATGGACCTAGGCCAAGTCATTTATTAGCTTTAAGACTGAAAAATAATGAAAAATATTCTAACATTCTGGCCATCAAATCACACCTTCGCACTTTAACTGAGCCTGGTGAAATTAATTTAGCATTTAAAACATTCTATTCTAATCTTTATAAATCAGAAGTAACACTGGACTCAGACACTTCTAAAAACTTTTTCCATGGTCTGGATTTGCCCTCTCCTTCCAACCAGGAGTCCGAAAAACTGAATTCTCCCATCTCCCTAGAGGAGTTACGAGAGGCTCTTGCCCACATGCAGAGAGGGAAATCTCCAGGCTGGGACGGCATTCCACCAGAATTATATCTTGCTTTTTGGGGCATTCTTGGCCCACCGCTGTTGGATATGATTAATACTGCGATTGACAAAGGTGTACTCAGCTCAGGTGCTAATACTGCTATAATCACACTGCTTCCCAAGCCAAACAAAGACCCTTCCCAATGCAGTAATTATAGACCCCTTTCCCTTCTAAATGGGGATGTTAAACTTTATGCTAAGGTGCTTGCGACACGCCTAGAAACGTATCTGACAAAATTGATACATAACGACCAAACTGGATTTATTAAGACCCGATTGGCATCTGATAATGTGCGCCGCCTTCTACACATTATCCATGCAGCGGATACAATTGATTTACCCTGCTCAGTCCTGTCACTAGATGCTGAAAAAGCCTTTGACAGGTTAGAGTGGGATTATCTTTGGACTGCTCTGGACACTTTTGGATTGGGTCCACAATTTATTAAGATGGTCAAGGTCTTATATGCCAATCCTTCAGCAATGGTCTACACAGGCAATATTTGCTCCACACGGTTTCCTATAGCAAGGGGCACCCGTCAGGGTTGTCCCCTCTCCCCATTACTTTTCGCCCTCTCTCTTGAACCCTTGGCTCAGAAAATTAGACAGCACCCCTCTGTACCTCCCATAACTTTTTGCAATACCGAACACAGGATTTCATTATATGCTGATGATATCTTACTCTATGTAAACGATGCAGGGTCCTCAATTCCACATTTATTATCCACCTTTGAGTTATTCAGCTCTTTATCTGGTTATAAAATCAATTCGACTAAATCATCATTAATGCACTTAAATTCAGCCCCATCACTCACGCCCCTCCCATCCTACATTCCAATAGTAAGGCAGTTTAGGTACCTTGGTGTGGACATATTCCCTTCTACATCTCTCATTGCATCACGGAACTACCAAGGCATATATGATAAAATTGAGAAAGATCTTGAACGCTGGTCTAAGCTCCCAAACTCCCTTCAAGCCCGCATATCAATAATAAAAATGGATGTACTTCCTCGCATTAACTTTTACTCCTCTATGGTTCCCCTTGCACCCCCAAAGAGGTATTGGGAAAAATTGGATTCTCTCACATCTAAATTTGTATGGAATGGGAAGAGACCACGTTTGAAATTAAAAACCCTTCAACGAGACAGGACACAAGGAGGATTAGCTTTACCTAACTTTAAAATGTATTTTTGGTCTTTTGTTCTTCGCCCCCTGTCTGCATGGTTTAATCCTAATGCATCTGTCTCCTGGAGACCAATTGAGGAGAATTTGTCACAACCTCATAGACTACAAGACCTGATGTACTCCAATATACCATCTAAAGAAGCTAAAAAAAGTTTAGGTCCTCTGGTGTCTTTTTTACTCATAACCTGCCGCACTGTCTTGAAAAACGCTAAGGTCGATCTTAAATGGCACAAGCATTCTCCTGTATTCAATAATTTTTCTCTTCTTATTGGCAATGCACCTTTTTCTTTTCCACAGTGGATGGATAGGGGAGTTTATGTTCTTCAAGATTTTTATGATGACAATGGTCTACGAGCTTTCAATGATCTGCAAGATGAATACAGTTTGCCCGGCAAATCATTTTTCTTTTATTTACAACTGAGATCTGCCATGAAGGCATATGGTGTCCCTTGGGGTGTACCACTCCTAACACACCCTTTACATAAAATATTTGCTGTACAAAGACAGACACGTGGGATGGTTTCAAAACTTTATAAATTTATCTCTGAATCTTATGCATCCTTACCAGTAGAAAGTGTATGGTGTAGGGACCTACCTTCTGAGGATGAGAAAGAGATTTGCTGGGACACAGTATGGGAGAATCTTCATGATACCTCCAAAAACCCTGATCACCAATTAATACATTTTAAATTTATACACAGGATGTATCTTACTCCTAGAAAACGTCATGCAATGAAAATCATCACATCTCCAAATTGTGACCTATGTACATTGAATGCTTCAGGGACTTTCTTACATATGTTTTGGGAATGCCCTCATGTGTTTGCCTTTTGGAGACATATATGCTCCACTTTAAGTGATATGCTTGAAGTAAGTATTCCACTGTCACCAACCTTACTTTTACTTAATGATGACTCTTCCTTGGAACTTACTTTACAGCAGAGGCGCATACTATGGGCTAGTCTCACTGCAGCAAAGAAAATGTTGGCCTTGCGATGGCAGCCGCCTCACACTTTATCATGGCAGCAGTGGGCCAACTCTTTCCTAGACATAGTTATGATGGAGAGATCTGTGGCCCGTGTCCATGGAGCTAGTCAGAAAACTTTACGTGCATGGGACGCAGCTTACACTTTGGTTAAAGAAAGAGTGCAGCATTAGTATACTTAAGTGAAGGTAATCATACTTTATATTGATATATATATATATTCTTTTTATTTATTTATTTATTTTTGGAGGGAGAGAGACCAGGGCCTGGGGTGGGACGGGGGTCGCCATGGGGTGGGGGGTGGGGGCAAGAGGGGTGGAGAGGTGGGGATAACTGTCCTGTTTCTGTTTTGTGTATGTTTTTGTATTGATCTAAAATGTAAAACCTGTACTTTTTTTGTATCTCTACTTTTATATTATCAATAAAGATTTGATCAAAAAAAAAAAAAAGAACAGCCAAACATAACTACACCCTACAAATAGAGGACAACTTTCACAACAACTCCAATCCTTGGCGCATGTGGCAGTGCATTCAGTTCACAATGCCTCCCTCCCAGACAAACTAAATCTTTTTAACCCCCGCTTCGACAAAGACAATACCGAGGAGCCAGCCACTAATCCCCCAACCATCCTGGAGACCAGGTGCTCACTCCGACCACTGCTGAGGTCAGAAGATCACTATGCAAGATAAATACATGAAAGGCTGCTGGCGCGGACAGCATCCCGGGACGGGTCCTGCTTCCTTGAGAAGTGGGCCCAACAATGCCTGCATTTCCTGAGGATGCTGAGGAGAGTCTGTCTATCCCCCACAATACTCTCCAACTTCTAATGCAGCACCATTGCGAGCATTCTAACCAGCTGCGTCTCAGTATGGTATGGTAACTGCACATCAGCGGACCGAAAGCCCTGCAGCCTTCAAGGCAACCCAGTACATCACCGATACCCAAGGCATTTACAATAAATACTGCCTGCGCAGAGGTCTCTGCACCAGCAGAGATCCCAGGCACTCCAACCGCGGCCTGTTCGACCTCCTGCTCTCTGGGTGGCGCTACAGGAGTCTCAGAGCCCATAGTACCATGCTCAGAAACAGCTTCTTCCCCCAAGCTGTTACACATCTGAACCTGGCTACACACTAAACTAAAACTTGCACATAAGTAGCAACAATTTTACATTGTACAGGTTTTATATATCTGGGGCCTATAGGTAGTATATACCTGTGTGTGTGTATATATATATATATATGTAAATGTTGCTACTTTTGCATGTTTATCTGTATTTTACGCCAGGTATGTCCCTGTGTGTTTATCTGTATTTCATGCCAGGTATGCACCAGAGAGAGGAAGAGAGCAAGGGTGAGAAAGAGAGAGAATAATACATGTAAAATAAAGAATGATTATAAAAACTAAAAAGCACAGTTCACGACAAGATAAAAATGATAACAATATTCCATCTCCTACAAATTGCCTCCTTAGATTTCAGATATTCCATGAATATAATTAATAATTCATAATAAGCAGGACATCCTCGGCTCATCCCTGCTTTGTACTTCTAATTAATTTTGTATGCAGTGGCCCATGCAAAATTAAGTTTCATTTCAGACTATTTTTTAAAGATCTTTGACAACTATTTTTTGCGACTCTCAGTTTGCCCCTCTGCAATTAGTGCCTAACGCACAGTTTCCAGAGCTGATAGTTCCATTCAAACAGGCCGCAGGCAGCGAGCGCATCCGTGCAGACGTGTCTTAGCGTGTTTGTGGATGTGGATGTGCGAGCTGGCTGTGAGAGCAGGCAGGAGAAGAGGACGACTGAGACAGGTGGAGCTCTTAAGTGAATTTATAGTCCAGGCGACAAGTGTCGCTCGACAAAAATGAAGAGCGTCTTGTGATGGCACAGCACCTGTGGGCTTTCATAGTCCGTCGCTGATGATAAGCTGGCTCAGAACAGAATGTGTTATTTCTATGGCAACTCAGCTTCCTAGCCATCCAACTTTAGTTAACTACTTTAACTAGCCAGATGGCCATATCCATGTCAACAAGGCAAAACGTCCATCGAATTTCTTCTCATTCAAGTAGAGTGAGCATCAAAAACTTTAAGGCCAATTTATAGTCCAGGCTCGACAAAAAATGACACTGACCTTGTCGTGCACATCTACAATTGTAGGGCGTAGACACTGAGGGCCTCATTTACTAACATTGCGACCGCAGCTTAATCTGCGCCTTTGCCAAACCGCAAATAACGCACAGTATTTTGCATCCTATTTATCAAACAAGAACCCTCGTTGCGTCATCTGCGCCTAACACCGCCCATTAGTGTTATTTAGCGCTGCGCGAAAATAGGGAAGAAAGAGCCTGTGTGTTCCACCGTGGATGATGAGCTAAAATTAGAATTAGAGCTTTTGGTTCACGAGGTTACAGCAAACTAACCCAGGTAAATATAGAAACTCATAAATATTTCTCCGTTTAGCCCTTCCGTCCACATTAAAAGTTGTGATCACTTTGAATTCAAGACTGTCTTTTATTGGTGAGCTGATTTGGGGAAATTAAACTTTTCAGCGAACATTGAGTTTCTGGGTTGCTATGGTTACCCCTCAGGGTGCCTGTGCAGCTTCATATTAACGAGTTTATGTTCACAAGAAAGTTCATATTCACACATATTAACATGAGTTAATCTCACACAGGCAACTGCAAACTGTTAAGATGGGTCTCTAAGCTAGAGATAGCTAGGATAGTTAATATCCAGGTTAACTGCTCCATAGCATCCCGTTGAATAGTCTGGTAGGAATACACGACACCCCTTACTTTAAAACGGCGTATTCCAACACTGAAAACCATGCTTTTCAATAACGCTGCCCTAGGCAGATACATTTGAAAACTGTAGTTGTAGGTTGCCATGGCACTGGGGGTAGCTTGCGCTTGAGAGGCTATAACATCAAAATAAACATGGAAGGTGAAATGAATATGCAGCTCTGTCTCTACAATTTACTTACCGGTAGTTTAGTTAGTGTACTTCGAGTACAAGTACTTTTCCTGAATAGATACGCGTTACTCCTACGCAGGAGGTGTGCACTGTACTCGGTGTGCTTGAACTATGAAATACCGTTTAAACCATACAATGAACGGCGATTCTAGGTAAGACGTGGCCGAACTTTTCCCGAACAGCTAGCTGGTGGGACAGTTTGTAATTCTATTTGTTTGTAGGCCTATATTAAATGATATATCAAATATAAACATTTTTCAAATTTCTCGCAGGCACATAGTTTTCATTTAACAGCTGATATGTCATGCTAAAACACCTCTTGTTTCGTTACTAATACATAATTAGGCGCACTTTACGCATCTCCTCCCATCTCTTTGCGACGAACACCCACTTTCCCACACCCACTTCCTAGCAGCGGTTGTCAGGTTCCTGCGGAGCTCCGCTCCGGCCACGTCCCCTTCAGCTCACTAACTCTCCCAGCTGCACGCTCATCAGCTGCATTCAGGTCCCCAATCACACAAGCTTATGCACCTGTTCCACTCTCTCGCCTCACTCACCAGCACCACGCTCAGCCAGCACCAGCACCACGCTCGTACTGATCATTCACACCTGTATCCTCACTCACCTGCACCACGTTTACACTCACCTGGTTCCTAATCACCCACACCTGTCACAGCCCCTACATATACCTCAATCTCCCTTCACGCGGTGTCTGGTATCGCACTTCAACGGATTAACCTTGACTGAACTCTCATGTGGATTACTTTCGCTCCTGTCAGAGTTTGTATCTGTTACGTTCTTAGCCTTAGTTACCGTTTCTGTATTAGTCTTTGTTCTTGTTTCGTTTGTGCCTTGCCGAGTGTGACTCGTGTTTTGTTTGCCGCAACGGCGTTTAAGTTATAGTTTAGTTAGCTCAGAGGTTGCCTCTGCTTAGTTCCTTTCTGCGCTCAGATCGCCAGCTTTATCAGTTCTCGGCAGAGCTACGAGCCTGCGCCCCACCGAGGGTAGTGACTGTGTGGTTGAGGATTCTCCCGCAGCCTCTCTGTGTTCATATCAGCATCTCTGTGTCTGCACCCTGTTGTCTGTCCTGAGTGTTCCTGGCTGTCTCCGTTTGCAATAAACTCTGTTCCAACTATACACACCTCGAAGTCTGTTCGTTCCGTGACAGAATACCAGACCGAAAAAGAGACGGATGGATTCAGCCAGCTCTGCCACCGCATCCTGCCCTCGGGCTGGAGCGGCGGTCCGACCAACCCCATACTCCGGACCCACATCAGCTCGGTCTCCGCTTTCTGCTCCAAGTACGGACAAGGTGGATACCATCACAGCCACAGCCCCCTCTCCCTTTTCCTTTTCCGATGCACGTGAGGACTGTTGGGTTTTTGTCCTCGACTGTGCCAGCGCCCTGTTGAGGCTGACGCGGCAGTATCCCACGAGAGATCCCGTGTGGCCTACGTCGTCCTCCGCCTTTAGGGACAGGCGCTACTATGGGCAGCAGCTGTGTGGGGAGGGCCAGTGACTGAGGCGCTCGACACCTTCCTCGCACATCTACAGGCGAAGTTTGGTTGCCCTGCAGGAGACCCAGCGACCCAGGCGGCCTGCCTAGGACTGCACCAGCAGATCATGGAGGCGCGCCGTCGGCACCTTGTCGACGCAGATTCGCCTCCTACGGTGGCCACTGTTCCCTCACCTACTCCGCTGAGGGTGACCACCCCAGCTCCCACTCCTACTCTGCCCAGGACCCATGAGGTTGGGATCCTACCTGAGATCGTCGGTGGGGAGGAGGACACTATCCGTGAGGCATATTTCCAGGGATACACCGCCTACCCCTATGGCTATGACTCTGAAGATGAGGATGTTTGGGATAGAACCATTCGTGAGGAGTTACTGTATGCTTACTATGAGTCTGAGGAAGAGAATGATGTCGAAGAGGAGGAGGATATCCGTGAGTGGATTGATGGGGACTTCATCTTGGGGGATCGGTTCTTCACGAGGTCAGCCTACGAAGAGATGGACCCAACCCGCGCTCCTGCTCCGAAGACGATGGCCGTGGCCTCCGCTATGTCCACAGCAACCGCTGTGGCTCGTGATGCTCCAGTACCGCCTACGTCCTGCCTACCGCCTGCCAGCCTCTCCCACACCAGTGCCAGTGCCAGCATCTTGCCGGAGGTCGGTTCCAGCACCCCGGCTTACCCCAGCTCCAGAGCCTGCACCTCGCCGGGCTCGACGTCGGAGAGATCGGGCTCGACGTGGAGCACCCTGGTTTACCCCAGGACCAAGGCCTGCCCCTCGCCAGGCTCCTGCTGCAGCCGCGGTGTTGGCAACTCCTGTTGCCACAACCACGGGCCCCACTCCTGCTCCGGGCTGGGCATCTGCCTCTGCCCCGGTTGAGCCCGCAGCTGCCTCTGCTGAGACTGCAGCTGCCTCAGTCTCTGCTGAGCTGCCTGCTGCCTCGGCGGAGCTCACAGCTGCCTCTGCCTCCGCGGTTCCCAAAGCAGCCGCGGTGGCCAGTGTTGCTCCAGCTCCTCCCACAGCAGTGTTAGTGCCAGCACCTCACCGGGCGCTTGCTGCTGCCTCTGCTGATCCCGCAGCTGCCTCGGCTGAGCCCGCAGCTGCCCTGGCGGAACCTGCAGCTGCCCCTGCGAAGCCCGTGGCTACCTCGGCCGCTGCTGAGCCTGCAGCTGTTTCTGCCTCTGCGGAGCCCACAGTTGCCAGCCTTGGCTGAGCTCACGGCTGCCTCTGCCGCTGCCTCGGCCTCTGCTGAGCCCCCAGCAGCCTCTGCCCCCATGGAGGCCACCAGGGCAGCAGCATCTGCTGAGCCCGCAGCGGTCCCTGCCGAGCCGGCAACCGAGCCCGCCAGAGCCTCTACCTCCACGGGGCCTGCTGCATCCGCCGCTTTTGCTGAGCACGCAGCAGTCCTTGCCTCCGCTGAACCTGCAGCATTCGCTGCCTTAGGGGAGAACGCAGCGACAGCTGTCCAGCAGCCCCAGCCACAGCTGACCCTGCAGCCCCAGCCGCAGCTCACCCTGCAGACCCAGCCGGCGCTGACCCTGCAGACCCAGCCGGCGCTGACCCTGCAGCCGCCGCTGACCCTGCAGACCCAGCCGCCGCTGACCCTGCAGACCCAGCCGCTGCTGACCCTGCAGCCGCCGCTGACCCTGCAGACCCAGCCGCCGCTGACCCTGCAGACCCAGCCGGCGCTCACCCAGCAGACCCAGCCGCCGCGGACCCTGCAGACCCAGCCGCCGCTGACCCTGCAGACCCAGCTGCCGCTGACCCTGCAGACCCAGCCGCCGCTGACCCTGCAGACACAGCCACCACCCTGCCGCCCCGGCCGTCGTCTACCCTGCAGAGTCGGCCGTCACCGACCCTGCAGACCCGGCAGACCCGGCAGACGCAGTCCCCGGCCCAGGTGTCCCTAGTTTCCTGATCCCAGGTATCCCAGGTGTTCCTGTCCCAGTTCCCTTTGACGTCTGGTCCCTTCCAGTCCCCAACCTTCCTGCGCCCTTAGTCCCATTGCCGCTTCTGGCTCAAGCACCAGCAGCACCCTCTGCCGACCCGGACCCCCCAGCATCCGTTCTCGATGCTAATCCAGCAGCGGGCGTGAATAACACCACGGAGGGGGTCAAGGTTCGTATGGACGGCACCTCCGACAGCGACGATGCTCGCGCTGCGGACGTCGTGAAGGGCGAAGCCAAGGAGGCTTCCACCACGACTACCCCAGCTACGGGTTCTTCAACCTCGGCCTTATCCCCGGTCAACGTCGTCCGAGGCTGGGTTGAGATTGGTGGCGGTCGCCTCGCTCCTGACAGAGCTCCCAGTCATCCGCCAGATCTTTGGCCTCTTGCTGGCCGTCCACCCGGCTGGCCACCAGACACTCCGCTCCCGGTCGGCCGTCCAACCGGCCGCCCACCAGACATTTCACCCCTGATTGGCTGTCCACCATGCACTACGTCCCTGTTCGGCCGCCCACCAGACATTCCGCTCCGGTTCGGCCCCGGCTGGAGTGCCCGCCTTGCCCTTGACCCCTCCACCCACCCTGTGGGGAAGTTTATTTTTAAAAACTTTTGATGTTAAGGGCCGTCTGGAATCCGGCCGTAAAAGGGGGGGTAATGTCAGGTTCCTGCGGAGCTCCGCTCCGGCCACGCCCCCTTCAGCTCACTAACTCTCCCAGCTGCACGCTCATCAGCTGCATTCAGGTCCCCAATCACACAAGCTCATACACCTGTTCCACTCTCTCGCCTCACTCACCAGCACCACGCTCAGCCAGCACCAGCACCACGCTCGTACTGATCATTCACACCTGTATCCTCACTCACCTGCACCGCGTTTACACTCACCTGGTTCCTAATCACCCACAAGGTCGGTAAATATTTTTTTGCATGTTACTGATGGCATCACAAAGTATAAAGAGGAAAAATGTGCCATTCAGGATTGTTCTGCCTGTCTTCCGTGATAAATATAACTTGAACTGTTAGCTAATGTTAGTAGCTGAGTTGCCATAGAAATTACACGCTCTGAGCCAGTCTGCCATCAGTAACAGACTATGAAAGCCCACAGGTGCTGCGCTATCGCCAGACCCTCTTCATTTTTGTGGAGCGACATTGTTGCATGGACTATAAATTCACCTTTAAATGTCTAGGCCCTTTCAAATGTTTTGATGTACATGACAAAGTTGGCAACACCCTAGCAGGCACAAATTTGGTATTTTTTTGTCACCTGGACTATAAATTGGCCTTTGTGCTCAGATATGTTCACCACATGAAGGGGGACAGGCAGATGTAAACCCATTGGACACGTTTGGTTTCTGCTGAAGCCACATTTAACTGCCATGCTCTGAGAGATATCCTAAAGAAATTAGTGGAACTGGGAGATGTGTATCTTGGCAGAATAGATATCCCGAGACGTAATTATACAAAACAGAGACAGATCTTATGATTACATACACTTTACGCTTTCTGATTGAGAATTAAGTGCGCATGAAGTGGTGTTTAAAAACATCCACAACAACAAGGCTCCTGCCTAAATCAGGAGAGCTTAATCATGGAGGCCGTGCACTTTGATCTGACAGAGCACACACTCTACACACAAATACACCCCTTTGTGTTCAGTCTGGCTTCTTATTTACCTGTCTGCGTGTTTGCATCACCAGATTAATTTATTTTAACTGACTCTGTTGTGGCTCATGAATGTTAAGAAGTGCAGTAATGGAGGTAAAGCCTGCAGGCTGTCCTGGGTTGCCCTGACCTCAGTTAAGATGACCTGCCCAGAGCTGTGCAGTTTGGGGACTTTCAGGCAGGAGGTGTTGCATAATCGCCTCCAGGTATTGTGAAGAGTGTGAAGAGTTTCTCTCCACCCCTGGGAGGCATGTGTCTCTTGTCCACTTCCTTGTTTTTATATGTGATAACTGTCCATGGTGCTGACAGCCCCATAACCTGGCTGCCATTGATGCATACTTGTGTGATGCTGCTGCTGTTGCCATGGATGTGTGTTTGTGTGATGGTGGAACTGTTGCCACAAACATGTGTATGTGTGATGCTGCTGCTCAGAGTTAGAATTCAGTCTAAATCACGGCATCTCACTCTACACTACAAAAAACAACCCCTTAATTTACACCTTAAATTATCCTTTAAAACAATACTGATTTTTCAGTGGAAAAAATAAAGAAGATTTATGCAGTTTCAAGTTTTTAAAGGGCAAAACCACTTAATTTGTCCCTTTAACAGGATTTCAGTTTAAACAGTTGAAAATGCTCTTCTTCTCTACCTTCATTTCCAAGTATTGCATTACAGTACTTATACTGAACAATATTCCTCAATGTACAATATGCAGTGATCAAAGTATGGACATCGTTTCTGTGTTTTGTCTCTACTTTTACTTTTTGTTTTCACTTTTACTGTTACTAACTTACAAGTGACTGCGTTGAACTGTTTAAAGACACAAAGTGACTGCATTCTAATCCCAATAGTTCACAGTTCCTGTTTTAATTGTTTGTATAAGCAAGATGCTGCTCCTTGCAGTTTCAGGAGTTCAGGTCTAAAATTAGTTTGCTAACTACTTAAATGCCAAAACACAGCAAATACCACCAATAGCAAAGGTGGCACCGATAAAAGCTTGCTAATGTGCTGACTGGTGTCTTTTGGTGGTATGCATTTCAAAAGCATGTTTATAAAAAAAGGGTTCACACTAAGTAGGCTATGCATAGTCAACAGAAACCTTTTAAGTGGTGCCTTGAAATAAACCTTGAACTTTACAATTAAGTAATCTGTCATTAAAAGATAATTAAGAGATTGCTTTCAATCTGTAAACATGAAACTCCTTGAATTTTGATGAACTCAGGAAACAATCTTAATCATGCCTTGTATCACACATTTCAGGACATTGTTTCCTTGGCTAAATTCAAGGTAAAATAAAGGGAGAATGTTTGCAAATAAAATAAATTAGGAACCTTTGCATAGTTTCAGGGACGAAGCACGGCGGATGTAAGAGTATTTTAAGTTTTTTATGTTTTATATGTTTTATAGTGATATCACTTAAAATCTGAAATACATTTTCCCTCACCAACTCCATCTGTCCTCAGTCACGGGTCACTGATCTGTCCTGCAGGATCATGAGTCACTGTGAGTGCATGTGTATCTATGTCTGTGTAGCTGTGTGTATATCTGTATGTGTACTGTGTTTGTGTGTTTTTGTACATATGTGTGCACCCTGTAGAGATGTAGAGGTTTTTAACCCTGGCTGATGGCTGTACTCCCTGCTAGAGATCAACCTGGCTGCTCCCTGTGAGTTGAGGACGTGTCTGAAATGTTTCCCTCGAGTAGAAACACCCACTGTGTATAAATCACTGAAATATGTAAGCGCTAAGAGCAGCTCTGTGCGCTGCCTCCTGACTCTAAGAGTCTGTCATGTACTGTTTTGTAAGCGAGTGCCGTTGCCTCATCTTTCACCAAAGTGATCAAATGGGGTCTTGCTCAGTGTGCCTTGTTCCTGCTTTGCAGTACTTTGAAGACAACTACATCTGCTCCACATGAAGTGTGGAGGAACCAGTGAGATCAGAAGACATTCTCATTGATCACACAGACCAGACACACACTCACTGCGCATACACATGCCTCCCAAACACACACAGCTCTAGAACACACACACACACACACACACACAGCACCCAAACATACATAGAGACCTACCCTGCCGTGGTTTCAACATAATTAAATCTCCTCACTCTTCTGACAGCTCTGCATTTGCAACATGAAGTGTGCAGGCACCTGCGAGAGCAAGAGACAGTCTCTTACAGATCACAGAGATCAGAGGCACACTCACAGCAAAAACACTTCCCAAACACACACACAGCACCCAAACACACACACACACCGCACCCAAACACACACACAGAGACCGGCCCTGCCTGCTGATGGCAGCTTGTTGGTGTTCACAGAGGATCATCTGATATTGAGGCCTGTCGTCAGTAAGCTGTAAGGCTTAATTAACAGAGTATCATCTCATACTGGGTCTTTTCTTAAGCTTTAAGCTGTAAGGCTATAGTTACAGAAGATCATCTGATACTGGGGCTTGTGTTCAGCAGTAAGATCATCTGATACTGAGGCCTGTCGTAAGGAAGACTACATAAACATCGGATGATCTGATATTGAGGCCTGTCTTCAGAGAGTCTGCTGTTACATGAGTAGCAGGCTACATGTCTTCAGCAGTGAGCTCTGAGACTCGATGGAGTCCGATGGAGTCCTCAAGTCACCTCGTCCCATTGAGACAGAGCAGAGCAGAGCTGGCTGAGTGTCTGTGGCGGTGTGCTGGTGTGCACAGGGGCAGGGGGCACCAGAGGGGAGCTTGGTGGTTACAGAATGCTCGGGGATCCAGGGCAAATCCACTTCTGTCCTCTCATCTCCTGATCCCCATCTCCTGATCCCCATCTCCTGATATCTCTCCACAGGGTTGCCGCGGTCACGCTATTACCACCAATCCCACCGGTCACCTGTATGTGAGGCTCATTCGCCATGGCAACACAACCATCTGACTATCCCGCGCAGCCGCCTCCTCTGTGCCCTGACCTATGAGTTGGTTGTGTTCTGTTGTAGTAATGAGGCTATTTGGTGGGTGCCCTGGCTGTGTCTGTGGCGATATGAGCAATAGTTTCCACCCATTATACTCTCCCTGTTTGTTTCGTGCTCTACCAGCCTGTGGAGCAGTCTGCTGATGTTTTAAAGCAATATGCTAAATTACTGACAACAACCAACATGTTCTTATACTTTTCCTCAGCGACCTTCACCTCAGGGTTGCCTCAGATCCTAACTTCTGTTTATGTTGTATAATGCCATATCTTAGCTCGTGTAGTGATGCTTTTAGATTATTTACCACAGCATGTGTTCTTGTATATTACACAAACAAGTCTGTGTAGTTCATGCCTCCTAAACATGTTTGCTTCATACTGTCTAAGTAGACTTAACGTACATCTTTGAGTAATTCACCTTCTACACATCAGTAAAGAGTGGGAGTGACAGGTTCACACACTCCCACTCCCACTTAAACAGGTCCATCCATGGCATACTAAAGACATCTGATTGTAGTGTCCCTCCGTGGCATATTAAATACATCTGATTGTGGTGTCTATCCATGGCATACTAAAGACATCTGATTGTGGTGTCCATCCATAGCATATTAAAGACATTTGTGATTGTGGTGTTAGTGGTGTGTGGAGTGTGTCAGTAGTGAGAATGAATGTTTAGGAACTGCTTGGCATTGTGTTGTGATTTCAGTTGATTGCGCCATTGTTTGTGATTATGATGTGTTGTGAAATTCCAACCTGTAATTGCGTGAGTACCATAATTTCCTGACTATTAATCGCATTGATTTTGCTAAATTCTGCAACCCTGCTCAGGTGCGTCCTGTACACGGGAATGTATTATTTTCCGCCTGGTAGTTAGTAACACGCACAGTAACTCTGCCAGATAAAGCATGAATGTCTCTCTCCCTCTTTCACATACGAAAAACAACATTAGGATAGACAACACATTTTCATTCACACTCAGTCCCATTCAGTCTTGTGTATTCCTACCAGTCTGTATTTAACAGGAAACTATGAAGCGCAAACCTCCGCAAGAATTGTGTGAGGTCTCATGCCAGTTAACCTGGTTATGATCTATCCTAGCTATCTGTAGCTTAGGGAACCATCTTAACTCATGGTTGCTTGCTCATTTTAATATGAAGTGAATATGAACTTGTGTTAATATGATGCTGCACAAGCAGGGCCGGTCTTTCCTACAGGCGACATAAGCGGTTGCCTATGCAAAAACTGCGCCCAGCAAAAAATAAATAAATAATAATTATAATTGTTTGTTTTTTTTGCTGGGCAGAGTTTTTTGCGCCCCCTTCTATATCTCCAACCAATATTTTGACATTACAAAAATAAATCTAACATAAGGGTAAAATGAGCCAAAAATCGAAAGAGGAAGGGGTAGGCTGCGTACCTCCTTGGTGTTGTCAGAACATGCTAGCACATTGAGGCATATGGTTAGAGTGTGTGTGTCCAAGCAACTTCGACGAAAGAAATAATGAAGAGGCAAAAGCCATCCGGGGCGCAATTTAAGAAGAAAAGAAAGGAAGAAGAAGAGAACCGTGCCAAGGAGAAAGGTAAATCCTTAAATCCTGTTCTTAGCCAAGAATGAATCCCAGATAAGAAAACTTTCATGAATGCCAGAATTGCCCCGGGCACTTTAGTGGAGTGAAGAAGAAAAGATGTACCTTATCATTGAAAGCCTTCCTACTCTGTCACATAGTTATTTAAGGATTTTACAGAGGCAATACAATATTGTGTATTTCAAAAATGATATGTCCATTTTATTATACATTATACAAAAAAGACATGATTCAAATATTGAGGGCCAGCCAGTCATAAATTACACCAGGGGCGCACAGATAAAGCCAATAGCTGCTAGTGCAACAACACTACAAATATCTTACTCGTTGCATAGCACACCCATTAAGGAAGACAAATACGGCAACTTGTCAACAAGTGAGGAATACTGGTGAAAATCCAAATGTTGTATTGTCAACTTTAGCGAATGGATTGCATGTAATCTTGCTAGTTAGCTAACGCTAGCTAGCAAGTGACGTGTGACGTTCCTTGTTATTGCCATTCAGTCGAAACATCAGGCTATCTTTAGCAAAACATAGTGCAAGTTCAGCTGTACCGCGATTGGCGTAATTTTCGTTGTGTCATGAAATTGAAATTTGAGTAATTATAACAACGTTAGTTTTGGTGTAGCGCCAGGAGTGAAGCTTGCCTAGAGCGCCAAATGTGCTAGGGCCGGCCCTGTGCACAAGCACCCAGAGGGTTTCTACCGATCATAGCTTTTTAACTATCCTAGCTATCTCTAAATTAGGGAACCATCTGAACAGCAATAGAAATAGACAATCCTAAGAGAAAGAATGCTGTATTTCTGTGTGTGTTTGTGCATGCAAGGACGGGGTGTAGGGGTAGTATTTTTTGCTTGAAATACCCATCCATTCGTACAACTTTTAAATGGCTAGTAGCACTCGCACCACAACTACATGGCATAACATTACGTTCAATAAACTGCGGTTAATACATGGGTGCGGTCAATACATGGGTTTGTTTTATAAAATTACATGAAATACTGTAGGTTTATATACGTTGCAGTTAATAGTCGGTAAATATGATAGTGTACTGTACTTAGTGTAGTATATCTGTGTATTGGGTGATATGTACTATATGCAGTGAGTGATTTTTAGTGTGATATTTTGGTGATTTATGTTTTTACATGCAGTGGGATATTAGTGCACATTGTGATCATGTGATGTTTATGCTTGTTCTTCTTTATGATTTTGGCCTGCCATGCCTTAGGGTTATACCAATCAGAGTGTTGGTACAGACAGATGATTACATTTTGACCAGATCTATTTGTATGGAGAGACTAGCAATGCTTTTAGTGTACTGAATTACTCCATTAAAGAAGTCCATCATAGTTATTCATTATAGTCGTGTGTTGGGAGGGAATCTCTTTACTCTGGAAAGTAATTCAGAGAAAATCTAGTCTTGGCATTATTTATTGTTTTCCTGTTCTTATATTTATTCTAATATGTTTAGACTGGGTTGACAGGAGACATTATTGAAGTCGCACTGAGGTTTGTTTTATTGGTCATATTTTCTCTCTTTCTGCTTGTTTCAGGGCCGGCACTTACTGAAAGAATTCAGTAGATAATAAACTGTCCATGAGATTGCATTCAGAAAAGTAGACCTTGCAAAACATCAATTTAAGTCTGTTAAAATGTCCCACATCCAAAGACTGCATGTTCCGTGCATGAGTCTTTGTGTCAGATGGATTTTATGTAGCATATTTCCCCTGATTCATTTAAGTGTGTGCATGTGTGTATGTCTGTCCCTTTTTGTGTATTTGTTTGTTGTGTACGTGTGTGTGTGTGTGTGTGTATATGTGCGTTAAATATGTGTGTGTTTAAATGTGTCCCCAGTAGGGTGGCAAGGTACTCACAGCAGCTGCTGCCCACATGCTTTCCGTTCTTCCCGCCACCAGAAATAGAGTCCCACCCCCATTATTTCACACAGATTGGCACCTATCTCAAGGCTAATTTCAGAAAGGCTGCCGATTATGATGGACTTCCCCCCCCCCTCCTCTCGGCAGGGCTGATGGTACCCATGGTAACTCGACTTGTGGCGTACTGCCTGGGAGTTCTGTGTGCTGGATCTGCTGTGCTGCGCTTGGATAGTTAATGAGAAGAAGGCCTAATCAGAGTTTAAATAGCAGATTGAGTTCACTCTTCGTAGCTGTGAGATAGAACCACACTAAGAGGCAGACATGAGCATGTTTTAATCATGGGGCTTAAACCGACACTGTAAGCTTCAGGAAACAGTGTTCACTTTTCCAGCATTTAACCTCAGCATCATTCAAACAAACCCTCAAAACTCACCTCTTCAAACTCGCCTTCACCTGTTAACCCCTGCTCCCTACCCTCGAATACACGACTCATTCCGCACAGCTTTTTACTAAAATGTTCTGTTTGTTTGTTCTGTTTGATCTTCTGTCTTTTCTATTTTTTGCTGTTGTATTGTTTTGTTTGTCTTCGCACATGTAAAGCGACTTTGAGTATTTAGAAAAGCGCTATGTAAAAATGTATTATTATTATAACCTCACCCATGGACCTAATGTGACAGCATATTAATTGCCATTTCAACAGCGTGGTGGCTGTTTATGTATATTTATAGGTTGTTTTTATTAACCGCTCTCCAATATCCCCAATTTTGTATTATTTTATTTGTTTTTATTTATAACATGACTGTTTCATGTTGTGATCTGGTTGGAGCCGAAACACTGCCCTGCAGCAAACTGGCATCAGTTGAAAATCTTGGCCAGTTATCAAAAACCCCAGCAAAGCGTCACATAGACAGACTTCACATAGAATTCCTATTTCTCCCGGTCGCTTTGAGGCCCTGTTTATGTTTGGAACAGGCCGCCCCAACGGGGAATGAGATTAAACTATTATCAGCCCAGAGAAGGAGGTGGTGATTTCAGCAAATCCGCAGTATCTGACTGTTCTGGGTGGGCAAGTGAGCTGAAGTCTTCAGCTGCAGAGAGTTAGTCTTGATCAGCCTCTGCTGTCAGTCTGGTGGTGATGATGAAGGTGACGCATC
Source organism: Clupea harengus (assembly GCF_900700415.2). Taxonomy (NCBI): domain Eukaryota; kingdom Metazoa; phylum Chordata; class Actinopteri; order Clupeiformes; family Clupeidae; genus Clupea; species Clupea harengus. The sequence continues at coordinate 7,016,977 of NC_045163.1, read as the reverse complement.
TGCATGATGTTGATGACGATGAAGATAAATGAAGGCAGAGTGTCTGGTTGGTGGTGATGATGATGATGGCGACAATGGCAGCATATCTGGATGAGAATAATGATGATGATGACGATGATGAAGTGGAGGATGTTGAAGACTGTCTGGATGACGATGATTAGGATGAAGGTTATGATGAAGGAGCACTGATTTGAGTTGGAGATGAAGATGAAAGGAGTCACAAATCATGGAGCAGGAGCACGTCTTCAGACAGGATCCACTAATTTACTGCAGGCCATGTGAAGAGTTTGCTCATCATCAGAGAGTAAATTGTCCTGCAGAAGATGAAAGATTGGCATAAATCAATCACAGCATCAAAGAGACACAGTACATAATTTGCTCTCTCTCTGTGTGTGTGTTTGTGTGTGTGTGTGTGTGACTGAAGTGTTTTTCCAGCAGTGTTAATACCACAAGTAGTCATCCTAACAGGTATATTGTGTGATGCATTGCAGAGCTCTGGCCTTTTACCCACCCCCGCCAACACCATGTCCTCTTCACGTCAGAATAACGTTGCTATGAGAAACATGGAGCCTGTTTGTGTTTGTGTGTTTGCCTCCAGGTGTTGTGGTCCTGATGATTTCCTCAGTCTCTGTGTAAATAACATATATAGACTATGACCTTAAGCCTCCATGGGGTGTAGCCGTAACTCAAATCGCCATTAAGTCTCCAGTCTTAAGCCTGAAGGCGGCTATTGGAAATGTCAGAGATTAACCCAGTGCTGACACAACCACACAGGCGGGGGATGAATTTAATTACCTTACTGCCATATGCACAGACCTGGAGGCGACGCCTCTGATTAACATAGAAAGATACTTTACTCATCACTCCCCACCCCACCCCACCACTCACCACCCCAATGCAGACACCATCCCCAGCCTCCTGTACAGATCACCCAGCCCCCCATCCATCTCCTCACCTTTAGATCTCTCCTGCCCCACATAACCTCAAACACACACAGACACCCTACGCCCTCTATACAATCCACATTTTATTGTATGCAAATACAATGACAATAAAGGCTTTTCTATTTTCTAATCGAAAAAAACATGTTCTTAATCTGCTGTGCTTTTTGTCATGGCCTCTACGATTACCGTGACACAAAGAGAGGCAGGCACGGGAGATGTGATTCACACCAAGATTTTGTTTATTGAAAAATAAACAGGCAAATAAGGAACTGTAGTTAGAAGAGATGTCTAGGGGAGAGAGTATGTGTGAGTGTAATGAAAGTCAGTAGAACGTTGGATGGAAAGGAGATGGGAGACTGGCAGTACAAGGCCTGAAGGTCGTAACATTCTCTGCTCACGAACCAAAAAACACACAGAGAACAGATACAAGTAGACTCAAATATCCATAAAAACTAAGTATTTGTAGGGGAAACAAGGTACAGTTTTATTCATTTATTTATTGTTTTGCTTAGGTGTCGTTACACTTTACATCTATGGATGTATTGTGTATTTATTATTGCCTAAGAGTCGAATTGCTGTTGTTGTTGTGATGTGCTGTCTCTGTTTCTCTCTCTCTGCTTCTCTTTCCTGTCAGCAGGTCATTAGGCTCCTTGGAAAACAGGGGTAGGCTGTTTGTCAAAAGCATGGCTGGAGAATATGGACAAAATATGACAAAATATGGACAAAATAATATACCTAGGAAAACAACAATTGCTTGTAAGAGTAACAGTAAAGTTATCAATTGGCTGCTTCCAAGAGATAGTCGAGGGATCATGTTTACTGAGCTGTCAGCGCAGGCAAAAAAAGTAATCTGACTGCTACATGTTTTGGAGATGGGGATGCCTGGTCATAGTTAAACCGCCTGGTCACTGTTTAACACGAATCTAACGACTATCCCTGCAGCTGGTCACGCAAAACTACTAAGCACTGTTAAAATACCAATCATCTCAGCCTTAACAAAGACAAAAGTGGCCAGTATTGTACAGTGCACCACCAGAATATTTGTATTTGTTCTATTCCAATTATTTCTGCCACTATCAGCTCAGATCCATATTATGGGTTTGGGCCAAATTAACGAATCATCTTTTAAACACATCTTCTGGGGCTTTCGGTTGAATTTCGGAAAACGAATCTGGGCTAAATCTGTAAACAGGCAAAAAAAAAAGAAAGTCTAGCATTCACGAGTAGCTGGCCTGTTACATTGGACATTATGTTGGTTACTGTGAGAACATTGGCACTGACCATTCCTCTTCCTGTTGAGTTGCGTGTGAGTTCTCCGCTCAAATAAATCTTTTCTCCTCTCCCAAACCTGGAACGTCTTCCAGCTCATGTGCTCACAAGTCCTCCCCTGCTCCCTCTCCTCCCCAGTTGTCCCTCTCTCTCTGTCCCTCCCTAACTGTCCCTCTCTCATGTTCCCCAGTTGTCCCTCTCTCTGTCCCTCCCTCTCTGTCCCTCCTTCATGTTTTGCTGTCCCTCTCTCTCCTCCCCAATTGGCTCTATCTCGCTGTCTCTCTTCTCTCGCTGTCCCTCTCTCTTGCCTCTTTGTCCCTCTCTCACTATCCCTCTCTCCTCCCCCCATTGACCCTTTCTCTCCAGTCTCGTTGTTCCTCTCTCTCTTCGCTTGCTGTTCCTCCCTCCCTCTTTGTTTCTCACTCCTCCCTCTCTGTCCCTTTCTCTCCTGTCTCACTGTTCCTCTCTCACTGTCCCTGTCTCACTGTCCCTGTCTCACTGTTCCTCTCTCACTGTCCCTGTCTCACTGTCCCTGTCTCACTGTCCCTGTCTCACTGTTCCTCTCTCACTGTCCCTGTCTCACTGTCCCTGTCTCACTGTCCCTGTCTCACTGTCCCTGTCTCACTGTTCCTCTCTCACTGTCCCTGTCTCACTGTCCCTGTCTCACTGTCCCTGTCTCACTGTCCCTGCCTCACTGTCCCTGTCTCACTGTCCCTGTCTCTCCTTTCTTGTTCCTCCATCCTTTCTTGCTGTCTTTTTCTCCCTGTGTTCATTTGTAAAATAAGTTTCTGAGATGTTTGAGCCAATGAGTGCTGCGAGTGCGTGTACATAAATAAGAGCAGATAAGATTATATTAAACATCATTATTATTTCAATGGTCCTGATAGTCACCAGGGTGGAAAACTTTCCCTTTCTTGTCAGGGTTTGAGTCAGCTGATATTTCAGTGTGATAGATTTCTGCAGTAATGGTCTATTTTTCATAATGAATCATATTGTACATTGTTTTAGAGTAACTGATTGTGCAAATCACTTAAAGCCCTGAAAGCACTTGGCAGATTTGTCTTTTCAAGGAAAATAAAATGTGCAGGATGAAAAAGAACTCTCTAAAGATGTCTGTTCTGTTGGGACTTTTCCCCCCACCACCACCACCACCCCCAGTACACCTCACTCAGAAAAGGCTTGTACAATTATAATAATTGGCATGTGTTTTTTTTTACATGAACTGCTGTCTTTAAAAAGCAATGACCATCTTTCCAGATATTCGCTAAGTAGAAGGCATTTATTATAAACAACAATAAAGGTGCACTGAAGGCTGAACGATTGGGAACACACACATCTGCATGCGCGTGCGCGCACACACACACACACACACACACACTTCTCTTTTGTCACCATTACAATCAGACTGAAAGCCTATGGCCATAAAACACATTATAGTCAGTGCTTGTAAAAGTACAGCGCACCGCAGCACAGAAAACATCTGCTCGGGTAGTTCTAGCACAGTGAGATGTGGAAGTCGTAGCAGAGTCTTCTCTCTGTTCTTCTCTTCTGTGCCAGGACCAGCACCCATGGGAGGACGTGCTGTAGTTTAAGAGCAAACCACTTCTTTTTTTAATGAACTCAAACTAGTCTTTTTGCCGTTTGCTGTCTCTCCTCTCCATGCTTGGTCTGTAGGCTCTGTGAAGATCTCCTTCTGTTCCTCATCCTTTGTGAATATTATGATAGCAGGGATGGTGAGCCAGAGGTTCTCTTCCTATGTACGATCACTGGATTTTGCATAAAATTGTGCAAAAAAATGTTTTAAGTATACTGTATGTTCAGAGCCTTGTCTAGCTGATGGTATGTTTCTAAAGCACTCTGATGTTCATGAATTCATGAATAACATAAATAGGCCTTAGTTTGGAAGCAGCAGCAGACTTTAACTGAGTTGCTTTGCGTATTTAAATGTTGCAGCTGTTTACACCTGAGTGGGCGATGGGCACCCTAACCCTAACCCACGACCCTGATCCAATTAACTTTTTTTGTCAAATTCAGCTAATTGCGCCTCATGGTCCTCTAGCTGTCTGGCTTTTCTGTGTGTATGCTCCAAAACCAAACAAACCTGTCCCTACAAAGTCCTGGCTCTGAAGCGCATAAGACGTTGGACTGAGCCATACACTATTCCAGCCAGTAAACCTGTTTCTGAACTTCAGGAGCAAAGCATGGAGTAGTGTAATTTGATTGGCTGTTGAGCTCATGTATCAACAACCTTGAGTTGCAGACTGTACCTTTAACAGAGTTGCCTTCAAACGTTGCCAAGGAGCGACTGTTTACATCTGAGTGGACAGTGAGGGTTAACCCTCTGTGGGATCAATTTTCTACATTTACTTAAAGAAAAATAGACTACTGAATTATTTATCAATCTGCAGCACGCAGGTGTAGGTACACCTGGAATTCGTCCATTGTGTTTGACTTTAATTAGTAACTTGCATATGGTTTCATCCGGACCCCACGTAAAACTTTCCCTTTCATATCATGCACCTCCACTACATACAGATTTAACATAATGTGTACATTGTAGGTAAGAAGAGGGTTAACATGGTAAAATAGAGAATCCGATTAAAAACAGTTGCAACAATGTTATATTTCAAGCATGAGAATCTGTCCTTTTCCTCATTTTCTTGACATGCCTGAATGGTGCTGTTATTGATGAATGTGATGTTGCAGAGGTAAATGGCAAATATTTACCACAAAAACTACTTATATGGTTTGTAATTGAAATAAAGTCAACATCTGTCTAGTGTTTTACACAAATTCTTCTGGTATATTGTTCATCAAACTTAATAATACAAACAATAACCCTGTAATATTCTTCACACATCCTACACAACCAGCTGCCATTACGTCCAACACCACCAGCTGAGGGAGGAAAATCAACTGGATTTCCATAGCAAGCCAAGCAAAGGGAACATGTGCATTCACCAGAGATTTGGACTCTGCTTTTTATAGTCATCGTTATCCCTGTACAATCCCTCTCTCTCTCTCTGTCTCTCTTCTCCTCTCTCTCTGTCCCTCTCCACTCCTCCTCCTCTTGCCAAGTCCCTCTCATTCTCTCCTTCTGTCTCTCACTTCTCCTCTCTCACTCTCTCTTTCCCTCCTTCCTCATCATCCATTTCTTTTTTCCTCTCTCTTTGATTCAACGCTTCTCTGTCTCTGTCCCTCACCCGATGTTTATCAGGTTATATGACTAAGTGCTGCCTGTCTTTCATGAAGAACATCAATCACACAGCGCTGAGCAGGGGAGATATTGAGGCCCTGCCATGCAGTGCTGAGGAGGGCAGAAGCGGTGGTGATGGTGTGTGTGTGTGTGTGTGTGTGTGTGTGTGTGTGTGTGTGTGTGTGTGTGTGTGTGTGTGTGTGTGTGTGTGTGTGTGTGTGTGTGTGTGGGCGGGGTATCTGTGGGAGAGAGCTTGGAGAGCGGTGAGGCCATGTGTGCTGTGAGTCAGTCGCCCGGTTTTGAAGAGATAATGGTTGTGCTAACGCGGGCAGCGGTAGTGAGTGACAGCGCGATCAGAGAACAGACATGCTCTCCCAGCAAGGGCTCCACCCCCTCGTGTGCAGGCATGGCAGGGGCCATCCACCTGTGTGTGTGTGTGTTGATGCAGGGGGCAGCGCACGTGTGCTCAGAAACTCAGCGCTCAGAGTTTCAGTGCTCACAGATTCAGTGCTCACAGATTCAGCGCTCTCTCCCTCTCTCTCTCTTAGCATTCCTTTAAAACAGAAAGGAGTCGGCAGAAGAGACAGCGGGCCAAGTTGCTCTCGCCCTGGAAGGCAAGGCCCTGCGAATCCTCAAGGGTCTCCAGCTCACCTGGTTCACCTGGCCAAACTGCTGCAGTGCTGCACATACCGGTTTGGTGCCAGAGACAAACTGGTCGGTCGCTGCAGGAGAGAAAGAGGGAGCCAGAGCGCTCCGCATATCCCCCTCTACACCCTGTGTGGGTATCCAGTCTTACGCCCAGCCTTCGATACTGCCATGTAGGAAGAGCTCGCCCTCCATGCCTTCGTCTGGGGGCTCCGGCCAGAGCGACTCCAGGAACACCTCCACCTGAGTTCCCCCACGGGCACTGACGGCGGCCCTGGCTGGAGCAGAGCGGGTTGTGCGTATTCTGTGTTCCCCCAGCACGGGGCACCTAGTGCGTTAGGCAGACTACGACGGAAATGACGAGGAAAAGCGGACAGCAACCTTGGTGGCACCTTATGCAGAGCCCTGGTGGACAAAAGGTCCACCATTTTTCTGGTCTACCTCGGACCCTGCTTGGGACGGATGGCCTGAGACCACAGGGCTGGAGGTCCACCACGCTCTGCATCACCTCTGCAAGCATACCAGTGTCTCCAGGTGACCGTTGCCAACCACGCCGCTGACCTCTCCAGTTCTGTTTAGCCAACATACAAGTCCCCTGCATCATTGGGCTGAATCTGCTGGCTAAATGGGAGGCCATGGTGGATGTGCCCAAGGTTATGCTCTGTCTGGGTGCTGAAGCCGTGGTGCTCCATGCAGCCGGTAAACAGGCGCTGCGATTCACCTTCACACCTTTAACACACTGAAAGATTTGAATTTTACTGCATTCTTTCAATTGAGATGCTGCAATTGGTAATATGCTGCCTCGCAAAGCCTCTAGTTGGCCTCTAGTTTGATCTGTAGTCAGAATGCAGAATAAGACGGCACAGATTCCTGACACACAATGAACTCAAAGGAACCGAAAAATTACATGTTTTCTCTTGGTTAGAAAATGGGACTGTTAAAGAACCTTTCTTATGCTTGGTATGCAGTCTGAGGTGTTGATTAGAGTTGAAACAGTCCAATCAGCGGACGTGTGCTGGGTTAGTCCTAGGTTAACAGGATACATGCTGAACAAGGAGCTGGCTTTGAGTGTGAGTTTGTGTTTGCATTGAAAGGGTTGGAGTTGAGTGTGTGTTCCTGTGTGGCTCCTGCTTAACCACCCATACAGCTGCACTTCCTCACACGCACACACACACACGCACACACACACACACACATACACATACACATACACACACACACACACACACACACACACACACACACACACACACACACACACACACACACACACACACACACCCTATCCCGGTTTTACTCACGGTTTCTGATTTTCTGATTTGAGATGTTCTGTATGGAGGTCACACACACACACACACATACACACACACACTCAGTCATGAAGTGACTGTACTGCTCACCCTGTGATCCCAATTAACACACTTCCTCTGGCCGCAAGGATGTGTCAACTTTGAGAAGTGTGAAACAAGACCAGATTTTTAGTCACTCGTTGGATAAAAAGAGAGAAGTCTGTGAGTCATAGGTGCTGTAATTGAAAACAAAGGTTGATGGGCTGAAACATAAGCAAAATGCTACAAAAAAAGACAAAATATTCACCCCGTCAAAACGGTTAGACAGTCACAGGGTGGTTCGCTCTGAGAGGTTAGACTCGGGACAGCTATCAATGGACTCTAGTACAGATCTGGAGTCAGTGGACTGTAGCGTAGACCAGAGGTGCGTTCAAAATAGTAAACAAAAGCAAAGATTTGAGAATATTTTCAAACAGTTTAAACAAGTTAGCTGTGAACGTTGGCAAACACACACAAACGGTCTGAGGAAGTAGTTCTTGGTGAACAAACATGGACAATTTAAAATGTTTACACAAAAATGTTCAAGTTTAAAAGTTAAAAGAATACATGTATGCCTCAAACGTTACCTCTGTTTGTCAAATATGAACACACCTCTGTAATCAGCAGATCTGGTCCTGATGCCTTGGGAGATGGCTGCCCCTGTTGCTATTGTTAAAGCGCCTTGAGACAATTTTATTGTTTTGGCGCTATATTAATAAAATTGAAGTGAATTGAATTGAATTGTGTGACAGCACTGAGGGTTCAGGGGGTTCTGTGAGAGGCTGGTGAACTATGAGAGGGGATGCATCAAGTTTATCATCTGAAGCTGCCGCGCTGTGAGCCGATGTGTGTGTGTGTGTGTGTGTGTGGAGGACAAGGTGACCAGTGTTTGGACTCCAAATGAGATGTGTGCTGCATCAGTGTTGCTTTGTGCATTACGTTTCCCTGTCCTTGGGAGATATTCAGCTCAGGGTTTCAACCGTGGGTTGGAATGATGTATTTATGAACAAATGGATATTTTCTGTACAACATATGCATGCAGAGATGTTCTGGCTGATTCTTGTTTAGAGCGCTTCAGCTTCTGGTACCTTAATGAGATCTTTGAGCAGCGTTGTCCAACAACACTTACCAATCAGGGACCCTTCAAGGAGAGAGGTATTACAGCTAGTTAGCGATATTGGGTTTGTTCATATGGGAAAAGTCTGTAAAATTCATATTTGTGCATTTTTATATAGTATATACAAAAACTGTGTGTTAACACACATAATTATGGTCACATTTATATACAGTAACATAACGTGTTGCAGCCATTTTGTGTTAGCTGTCTGAGCTATTGGACCTGTTTTCTGTTTTCTGCGCATATACGTAAATAAGCAGCAGTAGTTGCTTTGTGTAATTTGTGTCTAGCTATTGCTGATTTGAGTAACTTCAGTTAGTGAAAGTTGCTTAGCAACTTAAGTTAGTGAAATGATGTTGATTCTTGTAGGTTTTTGGGAACAGCCTAGTGAAGAGCTGCTTGAAAACTTCAGTAAAGAATAACTGATAGGTGAAAATTCACCCTAGTTACCTCAGGACTCCGGAGCTGCATATAAGTATATTTTTTAGACAGACAACAATTGCAATCGGGCTTACTCCCAGCACAAGGCTGAAAGTGAAGCAATGATAAACACATCGCACAAGGTTTATATAGACAGAAGTTGAGCGTTCAGCAGGGATAATCACGTGGTGGATTTCTCACGTCCGAGGCAAGGATGTAAGTTTTGCAAGGTCGGAAAAAGCACAGTTCGACCCTTCTTATCTCTTCTGGTCTAAACATGCTCTTGTACATATGCAGACTAAGTGGCACCTAATAATCTTAGTTACACACACACGCAGAAAAGCCATGTTCCTGCTTTCATAAGCACATGATTCATACAAGGAATATATTAATACAAAGCACTTGATTATTATATTCTTAAGTCATTAACAGTGTTTGGAAATTATCTCCATCAGTCCCTCCTTTTATCCGTTTCAATGGATAATTCAAAATCACAATCAAAATCACAAATCATCTTTCTTAATTCGTCAATTATCAATTTCAATGGATAACCTCAAAATCATCACTCTGAGCTTCATCACATGGATTTTCGGAACAGAGATCATTACTGAGCATCACTCCATATCACTCCAATCATTTAAAATGTCATCATATTTCTCATCACACATTTGAATACTTCGCATTTGTAGGCCAACATAGTGGATGTCGACTGTGTGTGTGTGTCATTAGCTCGCCTAGGCTTCAGATAACATTCGAACAAGGCCTCTTTGCTCTGTCCTTGAAGGCCCTGTTCCCCATCAGGCATCCTGCAGAACACATCGGACTGGGCAGGAAAATGTAAACAGTCTTTTTGTGGAAAGTGTGTTTGGGCAGTCTGGTTCCCCCATCACGGATGATCTTTGGCCAGGCCCCATTGTGGATATTTGATCAAGACCGGTGCCTGTTGTGATCAATATGTTAACAGTACCAAAATGTAGGGCAGTACAGTTATTATCAAAAGTTCCACACATTTTTTAATTTTTCCCTTGTAACTCCCCATGACTTCACAGAGATAGGACCGCCCTGCCCTCCCAGTATCCACTAGGCTCTTTTACCCCACTGGACAGTGTTGTTTTCTTCTTGTTGTAGACATTTTAAACCACCTCTTATTGCTATTATCATGTGCGTCTTCTGCTTTTGACGCACTTTTTCCCATTTGTAAGTTATTTTATGTATTTCTCTTAATACCTCTAATAATAACTGCTCTTGAAACCTTTTAAATTACCTTTATCTTATTCTTCACACTAGGGTTAGTTATGTTTCTATTTTCAGACTCTCATAGTTTGTTCTTGAGATCGCAATGCGGAGTCAACCCGAGCCCGACCAGAGGTCCTCCGTCTCTCTCGTTTTGTGAGGAGGTTGAGGCCAGGGGATTTCCCTGGGGTGATCAGTCCCCTACTGGTTCCGGGTCAAGGCATCTCAGTAATGCGAAATCAGTCCTTTAATTACATAAATTATGACTATAATTATCTGTGTTTTACCCATTGTAAAAAGTTTGTCTCAATCCCACAGAAAAATAACACAGGAGTATCTCTGACTCTTGCAAATTCTTTATCTCTTAAGCAGACTGGAGATAGCTCTTTTAATTCGTCTCCCTCAGGAATATATCTATTCGTAACGTACTATACCCCTCTAACTGAGCTATAACTGAGTTTCTCAATGTTTGTGTTTTGTCTCTTAAGGAGACCGGAATATACCTCAGCATCCAGGAGTATCTCTAACTCTAGCAAATTCTTTCAGGAATATATCTAAAACAGTTAGTATCAACCCCACAGCAAAACACCAGGTAAAGGGGAATGGATAGACCTTTAAAAGACTTCTCCGGAGTCGTCTAGAAATAGGTCTAGAGAGTTTGTACAGGCTTCCAGTGGCCAAGGGGATATATCTCTCATTTACCCCGAAGAGTTTGTACAGGCTTCCAGTGGCCAAGGGGATATATCTCTCATTTACCCCGAAGAGTTTGCGGAGGACCCCCTACCACGCAGGTTTATCTCTCATTCACACCCCGAGAGTTTGCGGAGGACCCCCTACCACGCAGGTTTATCTCTCATTTACACCCCGAGAGTTTGCGGAGGACCCCCTACCACGCAGGTTTATGTCTCATTTACAACCTTTTTACACAGCTAGCAAATTCGTTCAACACACGAGGCAAGCAGGAATATCTCTAACAAGTTTGTAACCTTAAAGAATTCCTTCTCTACCCCGCGGAGAACAGGCAACACAGCCCCACTCGAAGACACGTGTACACAAAACCGAAACAAACAATAAACCAACAATATACTACCGTGCACTTACAACAAACAAACAATATACTCACAAACAGCTCGGAGTCCACACCCTACAGTCCAATTATTTTCCTTCACTCTCGGCTCTCCCCGCTGGAAGGCCCTGGCCTCCTTCCAATTCAAGTTGGAGGTCTTTAGAAAAACAGAGTCTCATACTCCTCCGTATGGTTCAGGTCCTGATGATTAGCCCAGCGTGGAGAGCCGTTGAGGTTGTTGGAATCCCGGTCACGAGCCCCCAAATATGATAGGTGAAAATTCACCCTAGTTACCTCAGGACTCCGGAGCTGCATATAAGTATATTTTTTAGACAGACAACAATTGCAATCGGGCTTACTCCCAGCACAAGGCTGAAAGTGAAGCAATGATAAACACATCGCACAAGGTTTATATAGACAGAAGTTGAGCGTTCAGCAGGGATAATCACGTGGTGGATTTCTCACGTCCGAGGCAAGGATGTAAGTTTTGCAAGGTCGGAAAAAGCACAGTTCGACCCTTCTTATCTCTTCTGGTCTAAACATGCTCTTGTACATATGCAGACTAAGTGGCACCTAATAATCTTAGTTACACACACACGCAGAAAAGCCATGTTCCTGCTTTCATAAGCACATGATTCATACAAGGAATATATTAATACAAAGCACTTGATTATTATATTCTTAAGTCATTAACAGTGTTTGGAAATTATCTCCATCAATAACTTTTTCAGCTGGCATCTAGTCTAAATTTATGTTTCTGGTGATGATAAAAAGCTGAAGAAGAACATCAAAGATGCCATGAAAAAGGAGCTTGTGGCCAGAGGGGTTTAAAAATCACCACCTTCAATGACTGAATTTGTTATGCCTATCTCATGTGATGTCGGAAGTTGCTATTCAGTTTAGGCATAGGGAGTTGGCATTAAAGGAAAAAGAATTGGAGGAAAGACAGGTTCAACTTAAATTGAAGGAAAGAAATTAGTTGTTAAAAGATGAATGACTCTTGAAAGACTTGGAGATGAGGCATGTTTCTCTACCACCTAGATCTGAGTTTGTTGTGGCTAGCCACAAGATTAGTTCCACCTTTTCAGGAGAAGGATATTGAGAGGTATTTTCATCATTTTGAACGTGTGGCTGCTACTTCAAAGTGACCTAAAAAGTGCTTTGCTTTTACAGAGCATTCCTGTGTGGAAGGCACAGGACGCATATTCTGCTTTGAGTTTTGAAGAGAGTTCAAATTATGACTTAGTTAAAAAGGCTTTTCTGAAAACGTATGAGCTGATTCCTGAAACGTATTGTGGCAGCCCAGCTCTCAGAAGGACGCAACAAGGGAATTCCTCAAAGGCAGGTTCTTTATTAACTCTTCAAACTTACAACAAAGGTACTCAAACAAACAGAAAATGGGGTAAACCCACCGGCTTGCACCCAGTGCTACCGGCACCTTCTCTTCTGTCTCTCTCTCTCGTCAGCCCTACTTCTCACTGACTCTTTTAAACTCTTTGTCTGACTAGTTTGGCAGTAAACAGCAACTAGTCAGACAATTTGCACCTGTGTGTCCAATTAGGGACTGGCCCGACCTGCCTAGTCCCCAGAACACCTCCCCAGGGTCCTAAAGCCTGCCCAGTATAGCCCTGGTAAGGGAATTCACCCATGTTTAAACTAAGTGGGACCCCAAGAGCAGCTTGGGCTACCACAGTATCTTCAGCGTTTCAGGAGCTATATGAAGCAAGATGAGCAAACCTATGTTGAATTTGCAAAAGAGAACCACCTGTTAAACAAATTATTGATCTCAGAAAGTTGACTCTAAACAACAGCTCTGACAGCTTTACTGCTTGAATTCCAGAACTGTTTGTCAGAGGCTGTGTGTGCATTTAAATGAGAAGAAAGCGGTGACATTTGATCAGGCTGCTGTACTTGCAGAGGAGTTTGTCCTCACTCTGAAACAAGCTTTACTGTGGGACAACACCCAGATAATGGGGGAAGAGGCCTGCTCTCTGAGATGCTGCCTTTTAAGTCGACATCTCCTGTGTCTGCCTCCATTCCCCAAACAGTCCTTTGTGTCCTCTTCATTAGAGAGACTGTGTTTCTCCTGTAAGAAACCGGGACATGTTGTTGCTGATTATGCTGTACTCAATAAAAAGCAGAAATCTATCCAACCTGTGGCCTTCGTTGAGTAAGGCGCCAGTGCTTGCAGCTCCAGATTTCAACAAGCCTTTTAAGCTCGCTGTGGATGCAAGCGATGTTGGTGCTGGAGCTGGATTGTTGCAGGATGATATTCATGGGGTGGAACATCATATGTGCTATTTTGAGAAGAAATGTGATGTCCACCAAAAGCACTATTCTACCATGGAAAAAGAAGCTTTGGCACTTATTCTTGCCTTGAGGCACTTTGATGTTTATGTTTCAGGTGCACCACTGCTGGTTAGTACAGATCATAACCCCCTTGTGTCCATTAACAGTATGAGAGGCTCCAACCAGCGATTAATGCAGTGGAGGTTGTGATTTTTGACAAGGGGCTACGGTTTCTGTTCTTTTGGGTTGGTTGCCGTAGGGCAACATTTTTAAGTGTGGGGATGTTATGGGCCTGGTATTTGTTACTTTGTGTTATTGATTGTTTACCTTGTTTCAGACACCTTGGCAGATGCATTTAGGAACTAGCCATACCCCTCTCACTTTCTCTCTCACCCACTCTAAGGATGCTATCCTGGCAGCAGGACATGCAGCTTACACTCCACCTACCCCTTTCCCCTATGTTAATACATATAGTTCTAAATTAAGTTTGGGGTTTTGTGTTGTTGGTTTCTTATTATATTGCTTCCCCTATGAGCCTGGGTTGTAACACTCCCCCTAATAAGAGTGATGTGAGAGTTAAAGAGACCTTATGGAAAGAGACCTTATATGCCCCATAAGAGTAATATCCTTTTATAAGAGTTCTGAATAAAATCCTTTGTCCTACTCTAGTTTGAGAGTAAGAGGTATTTACAGTGATTCCTTTGCTCCAGATTTGTACGTGCGGCAGGCGTGCCCACTGAACTCTCACCTGGCCAATCAGAGGGAATTAAACCTTGAGACACGTGCTAATCTAAACATATCTCTTTGCTGTGTTGCCATAGTAACAGGCTTGTCAGTATGCCACTGATGTGTGTGATGTAGTTCACTGTGATTCTTTTTTTTTTAAACTACACTGAATGTAGCTGTGGAGCGCAGAATATAATTAGTGGAATTTGACTGTGCCATGGAAGGAGTTTACCATTACTCTTCAGAGTGTGTGCGTGTGTGTATGCTTATCCCATCCTGTACGTGTGTGTGTACAAACGTGATTGTATGCGCCTCTGTGTGTGTGTTTGTGTGTGATATATTCCCCAGAGAGTGTTTTGTGCGAGAAGTACAGAGAGCTGAATTGGATCATTTAGAGAATTTATGATGAGGAAACAGAAAAACATGCCAGCGCAGTTTAACAGGGATGCGTGTATGGAAATGTGGGGGCTAATTAAACCAGACACAACAAAGACATCAGGGCTGAGTGGCGATGGAAGACTTGTTTTCGCCACTGTTTCAGAAACTCACACAAAGTCCACTGAATGCTTTGATTTGCTACAGAGACATCCTGAGGTCATTATTCAAGAAAAGTAACATGGAAAACTAAGGAGTCATCTTTAGGCTGTGTTTTTTACAATAAAAAAACGTGTTTAAAATATTAATGGTCACACTCTTTTAAATGCTAATTTGTTTTTTTGTGTGGTAAAATCAGTGGCAGTGTTTATGAGATTACAACATGCTAGTTGTAGATGGAGCCTAGAGCACCATGGGGAGAGACTGCACTGAGAAAATCCATTAGTCCTTCTAAAGACCAGCAGTTTTTATTTTACAACAGCCCAATACATCTGCTTTGTATTCACGTGTTGTTTTTTCCCCACTCCCCCTGCTGATTAGGGCTATATCAAGGCTCTCTCTCTCTCACACACACACACACACCTACACACACACACACACAAACACATCTACACACACACACACCACACACACACACACACACACACACACACACACACACACACACACACAAACAGACACACATATACAGTATATAATGCACAGTATTCATCTCCATCTCCTTACCAGGCACCTGCTGGCAGCTGAGTGTTTTCAAAGCTGTGGACAGCAGCCCTTTTCTCTCAGAGTCTTCAAAAGCCTCTGTGCCTCTGTGCCACATCTGTGGACTAGGCGTGAGTGAAACATGCCTCAAATACCACTTCACTGTCCTGGGTGTGAGTGAAACATGCCTCAAATACCACTTCACTGTCCTGGGTGTGAGTGAAACATGCCTCAAATACCACTACTCAAATCCCACCTCACTCTCCTGGGTGTGAGTGAAACATGCCTCAAATACCACTACTCAAATACCACTTCACTGTCCTGACTGTGAGTGAAACATGCCTCAAATACCACTACTCAAATACCACCTCACTCTCCTGGGTGTGAGTGAAACATGCCTCAAATACCACTACTCAAATACCACTTCACTGTCCTGACTGTGAGTGAAACATGCCTCAAATACCACTACTCAAATACCACCTCACTCTCCTGGGTGTGAGTGAAACATGCCTCAAATACCACTACTCAAATACCACTTCACTGTCCTGACTGTGAGTGAAACATGCCTCAAATACCACTACTCAAATACCACCTCACTCTCCTGGGTGTGAGTGAAACATGCCTCAAATACCACTACTCAAATACCACTTCACTGTCCTGAGTGTGAGTGAAACATGCCTCAAATACCACTACTCAAATACCACCTCACTCTCCTGGGTGTGAGTGAAACATGCCTCAAATACCACTACTCAAATACCACTTCACTGTCCTGAGTGTGAGTGAAACATGCCTCAAATACCACTACTCAAATACCACCTCACTCTCCTGGGTGTGAGTGAAACATGCCTGAAATGCCACTTCACTGTCCTGGGTGTGAGTGAAACATGCCTGAAATGCCACTTCACTGTCCTGGGTGTGAGTGAAACATGCCTCAAATTCACTGTCCTGGGTGTGAGTGAAACATGTCTCAAATTCACTCTCCTGGGTGTTAGCTGAACAGACTGAATGAATTGCCTTCTCATGTTTGTCTCTCGCGTGTTTTTTGTGTCTTCCTGGAATTCTATGAATACTGTATTGTGTTTCTTACATGTCTTTGTCCTCCAAGTTGTGGCTCTTACGTGTCCCTACCATGGGTGTCTCATGCACCTCTGTGTCCTGTCTGTCCTCTGTGTCTGTCTCTCTTACAGGTGTCTTGTCTTCCTCTGAAGGTGGAGTCCGCAATTCTAATCCAAATTCAGTGAATTGCTCCACACAGTCCTCTAACTGTCAAGTCAGTACACAGTCCTGGCGGAGGACGGAAGGGTGGAGTGTAATGTGATTGGCTGTTGAGCTCTATTTTAAGTGTCTCTATGTTTCAGTTTATTTCATAGTGAGTGTTGGCTGGTCCACAGATTTCCGGTAGGAGGGCAGTTGTTCAACTCTGATTGGTTGTTGAGGCTCCCGCTGTAATTGGTTCATTCCAGCTCTCTCTTGTCATTGCAGACGCAACAGCACAGGCCTTAAATATTCCTCATGTCTTCATAAAATTCCACCTTTTAAATCTGCCTGTGATGCATTAGCAGCTTTGAACATAGCAGCAGAGTGTCACACACGTTAACAAGCATATAAAACACTCAAACACACTTAAGCACCCTCCACAGCACCTGCCATGCCCTCTGCCTTTGATACACTCATTGGCTTCACACTCGCGTCTCTGATCCTCTTTAAGGGGAATTTAACGCCGCTTTAGAGACACTCAGCACCTGTTGTTTCGCAGCCATCATCCTCCACCCTCCTCCTTCATCTCTGCTTCATCCCTGTGCCATTTATCCCCCTCATCGCTGAGTTGGCGGGCAGACACGCCTCACGCTCCTCCACCTGTGCTCACTTACAGTGAGTCTGTTTCCAGCGCCTCCAGGCTTCAGAGGCAGCGATCAGTGTTATTGGGAAGCAACCGTCTCCCAGCGGTTCTATGTTATAGAGAGGCAACCAGCTCCCAGTGTACCTGTGTTACAGCTCTCAGTGTTCCCGAGTTACAGTGTTACAGCTCTCAGTGTTCCCGAGTTACAGTGTTACAGCTCTCAGTGTTCCCGAGTTACAGTGTTACAGCTCTCAGTGTTCCTGAGTTACAGTGTTACAGCTCTCAGTGTTCCTGAGTTACAGTGTTACAGCTCTCAGTGTTCCCGAGTTACAGTGTTACAGCTCTCAGTGTTCCTGAGTTACAGTGTTACAGCTCTCAGTGTTCCCGAGTTACAGTGTTACAGCTCTCAGTGTTCCTGAGTTACAGCTCTCAGTGTTCCTGAGTTACAGTGTTACAGCTCTCAGTGTTCCCGAGTTACAGTGTTACAGCTCTCAGTGTTCCCGAGTTACAGTGTTACAGCTCTCAGTGTTCCTGAGTTACAGCTCTCAGTGTTCCTGAGTTACAGTGTTACAGCTCTCAGTGTTCCTGAGTTACAGTGTTACAGCTCTCAGTGTTCCCGAGTTACAGTGTTACAGCTCTCAGTGTTCCCGAGTTACAGTGTTACATCTCTCAGTGTTCCTGAGTTACAGTGTTACATCTCTCAGTGTTCCTGAGTTACAGTGTTACAGCTCTCAGTGTTCCTGAGTTACAGTGTTACAGCTCTCGGTGTTCCTGAGTTACAGTGTTACATCTCTCAGTGTTCCTGAGTTACAGTGTTACAGCTCTCAGTGTTCCTGAGTTACATCTCTCAGTGTTCCTGAGTTACAGTGTTACATCTCTCAGTGTTCCTGAGTTACAGTGTTACATCTCTCAGTGTTCCTGAGTTACAGTGTTACAGCTCTCAGTGTTCCTGAGTTACATCTCTCAGTGTTCCTGAGTTACAGTGTTACAGCTCTCAGTGTTCCTGAGTTACAGTGTTACAGCTCTCAGTGTTCCTGAGTTACAGTGTTACATCTCTCAGTGTTCCTGAGTTACAGTGTTACATCTCTCAGTGTTCCTGAGTTACAGTGTTACAGCTCTCAGTGTTCCCGAGTTACAGTGTTACAGCTCTCAGTGTTCCCGAGTTACAGTGTTACATCTCTCAGTGTTCCTGAGTTACAGTGTTACAGCTCTCAGTGTTCCCGAGTTACAGTGTTACAGCTCTCAGTGTTCCCGAGTTACAGTGTTACAGCTCTCAGTGTTCCTGAGTTACAGCTCTCAGTGTTCCTGAGTTACAGTGTTACATCTCTCAGTGTTCCTGAGTTACAGTGTTACATCTCTCAGTGTTCCTGAGTTACAGCTCTCAGTGTTCCTGAGTTACAGTGTTACAGCTCTCAGTGTTCCTGAGTTACAGTGTTACAGTGTCCCTGTGTTACAGTGAGGCAACTTCCAGCCCACACTGCAGCTGTGCAGTAAGGGGATTACTCCAGCTGGCAGTGTGGAGATTCCACTGTTCAACATGGTCCTCCTCCTACCCTGCTGTTGCGGTGCCCCTGTGTGTGCGCGCGTGTGTGTGTGTGTGTGTGTGTGTGTGTGTGAGGGTGGGGTTTAGTTTTGTCAGGGGTCTGTTTACTCTAATCCGATCCCGTCAGACAATCAGCATCCTGACCTTCAGGAATCACTCAGCAGCCTGGCGGGAGCTGATTGCCGAGCGACACAGACACAGGCTGGCACCATGCCAACTGCCACTCTGCAGTGTGAGTGGAAGGGTGAACCCTACCCTGGCAGACTGATGCACACCCTCCCACTCTACAGTGTGAGTGGAAGGGTGAACCCTACCCTGACAGACCGATGCACACCCTCCCCACTCTGCTGCCTTCCTAACTGACTGATACATCCTTCCCATCCCCCCCGTCCTCAGAGGTGCTGCATCTGTATCACCAGTGCAAAGTCATATCACTCCTACCCCGACCCGTGAGTCCACCTCGACCAGCCCGTCCACTGCATCCACCCCCAACAAGCTTGTCCTACTTTGATCAGCTGGATCAGCATGTCCACCTTGACCAGTGCGTCAATCTCGACCAGCGCGTCCACCTCATTCACGTCGTCACACACCTCATTCAGTTTGTTTGGCTCGCCCAATTTCGATTACGCCCTTAGGGCTTTCTTCTTCTCACACACACACAAACTTTCACTTCTCCTTTCAACGTAGATGTCTATAACTTCTGCTGTGATTGGAACACCAGTGACGAATATACTGTATATATATACTGTATATATATATATATATATCTATACATAGAGCGAGAGAGAGAGACTATTTTGGACCATGCACCAAAGCTGTGAAGGCTTCCTCAGTATTTGTGTTTTAAATTATGATTGTCAATAGGATTCAATGTCTGTATTGAATATATACAGTATATACACACACACACACATACAGTATATATAGTATACCTATAGATGACCACACAAACATTTCCTGAAATTTGTCACAGTGGCAAAGGTCAGTCCACATGATGCCAGTTTAGGGTCTGCAGTTCAAACCCTGTCGCACCACCCGTGGGCCAAAGTGTTATGTATGTTCATACTCATAACTATGGATCTGTCTGGTGTTGTGTCAGAATCTGGGGTCATGCATAAGTCTGTGCACCCGATGATGACAGTTTTGCATTTGAATCATCTTCTTGCTTCACTGCTCCATCTGCATATTTTACCCACAGGCTCTGACATTAGCGTACATGCCACGAGAGAGACCAACGCTTTGATGTTTGAGGAAACCATAGCCAAACAACAAATGTGTCCATGTCTTGGCAATGTGGCTGTGTATTTAGACTTGAAACATGCTCTTTTTTGCCATGGCCTGAGGCTCCCAAAGAGCGTACGTCTAACTAAGGGACACTAAGACTGTGCTTGAATATTCAGCACTTGCCTTATGTGACTGACTGCTTTTGTGACCTTGAATGTTTATTGCAGAAATATTGCATTGTGTATGCGATCACTGACAACCATAGAGTACTTGACCCCTTCATTGACACTGACATTTTTTATTATTATATAATATTATATTCAGAGAGAGAGAGAGTGAGAGAGCGAGAGAGAGAGAGAGAGAGCGATGTGTCATTTACGTGGTGTATGTAACTCTTCTCGTTAAGGCCCATGGCAGTAGGCTCTGTCCTCTTGAGTTTCTGTAAATGCAACTCTCCTGCTCTGTGGGCTGTGGAGGAGTTGCCACGGAGAGAGAGAGGAGTTTTTTTTTTGTTTTATTTTATCCTCCGTCTTTTCATCTGTGTCTCTTTTTCTTCTCTCTCCCCCTCTTTCTCTCTCCCCCTCTTTCTCTCTACTGCCGGCTTGAAATTTGTGGGCAGCAATTCCTCCTCTGCCTCCACACTCTCAGTCTGTGTGGAGGAAGAGATTTAAAGGTGTATGTGTGTGTGTGTGTTTGTGTGGGTGGGTGCTTGAGTCAGTATTTCTGAGTGCATATGTGTGTGTACTTGTGAGTGTCTATCTGTGTGTGTGTGTGTGTGTGTGTGTGTGTGTGTGTGTGTGTGTTTGTGTGTATTCAGACTCTCCATCCATTCAGCTACTCAGTTGTCTGTTGCTGAAAGCCCTGTAAGAACACAGCCCCCCCCCCAGTTTCCCTCTCGCTGCCTCTGTTCCCATGTTTATGTTTATTTCTGGTCTCATTCACTCAGGAGTACTGTGCTCTGAGGACAGCACAGGAGAAATAAGACACATACACAAAGGAGAAACCCTCCCCCAACACTCACACGGGAGAAGCAACACACACACACACACACACACACACACACACACACACACACACACACACACACACACACACACACACACACACACCCAAAGACACAGGACTTCCTCTAAAAAAAAACATTATGACAGTGACTCGGACAGTGATGGTGACAGACGTCTCTGCAGAGGGGACACACACTGTCTCGTGTCTCTGTCCGATCTACTTGCGACCGTTTGGCATGGCCAATTAGCGCCCCGCAGTAAAACACACGGGAAGTCACAAGCACTTTGTTTGCAACACACTTACCTCGTCGCATTCAATTGTCAGACCCATCCTGTGTGTGTGTGTGTGTGTGTGTGTGTGTGTGTGTGTGTGTGTATGTGTGTGTGTTTGCTCTCTTCCCCATCTTTGCTGTATAATACATAGCTAAACCAGGACGAATGCAGAACGCTGTTATTCACTGAGCCCAGCGGTCTGTCAGCGTGCACCTTGCATCAACACTCTCCTCTGAGACCCACATTAAAGGTCACTCTGGTTCCTGGTTTATAAATAAAGAATAAAGTTCAAACGCAGAGCCTTGGCCATCCTGGTTTTAATCAGACGGTTCAAACTGGAGCTGGGATATGGAGGCTTTGTTGGTCTCCCCAGGAACCTCCAATTAAAGCCATGTCTCTAGGGCAGCCCTTAACAGAGCTCACATCTCTACGATTAACCAGTGATGAGAGGGACAGAGGGTCCCCAGCACCACCACAAGACGACTGCTGATCACTGGAACACACGTGACAATCAAAACACAACACACACAACAATCATACGACAAACATGACTCCACACAAACGTACAACAAACATTATGACACACAGGGCCTCATTTGCTAACATTGCGACCGCAGCTTAATCTGCGCTTTTGCCAAACCGCATATACCGCACGGTATTTTTCCGTGGTATTTAGAACCTTGTAGTAATCAGCGCCTAACCCCGCCCATTAGTGTTATTTGGCGCTCTGCTAAAATAGGGAAGAAAGAGCCTGCGTGTTCCTGCCACCATGGATGATGAGTTAAAATTAGAATTAGAGCTTTTGGTTCACGAGGTTACAGCAAACTAACCCGGGTAAATATAGAAACTCATAAATATTTCTCCATTTAGCCCTTCCGTCCACATTAAAAGTTGTGATCACTTTGAATTAATTTTATTGGTGAGCTGATTTTGGGAAATTAAACTTTTCAGCGAACATTGAGTTTCTGGGTTATCATGGTTACCCCTCAGGGTGCCTGTGCAGCTTCATATTAATGAGTTTATGTTCACAAGTTCATATTCACACATATTAACATGAGTTAATCACACACAGGCAACTGCAAACGTCTCGGTTACTTACGTAACCTCGGTTCCTTAAGCAGGAACCAGATATAACATAATGGTACATGACGTCAGTCATGGGGTACAAATCGAAGCATTTATCTATTCACGCCTGAAAGGCCGCGAGATCTGTCAGCGCGCGCTCCTGGCCCCGCCCGCCAGGAGTACTATAATATCATTACGCGCCCTCAGATCTGCCTTGGAAAGAAACTGAGCAAGACAATCAATCCAAGGTAACACTGTACACGCCAACTTTGTTATATCTGGTTCCTGCTTAAGGAACCGAGGTTACGTAAGTAACCGAGACGTTCCTTATCGCAGTTCACTGCGATATAACATAATGGGACCCTATACATTCCCGCGTGATAATACAGTGGCAGCCAATTACACACACCAGCTCTACTGAAGCCTTTGCCCTCATAGAGGTTCATACGGCCGCTGGCGGTGAACATATTAACAGGGCAACCTTTGTCATAGGCGGCAAGGATCGCGATCCTGCGCCTGTAGGAAACCACCCTGGAGTGTTTCATGTGCAACAAACATGTAGACACCGATGAACACACTTATCATATACTGTACATCGTTCTCAGGTCAGGGGATTCAGAGATCGCTCGCCTGCAGAACACCATGAATTCAACAGGGCCACCTTTATCATAGGCGACAGGGATCCGTGATCCTGCGCCCGTAAGGAAACCCTGGGATGTTTCATGTGCAACATAACATGTAGACATTAATGAACACACCTATCATGTATATCGTTCCCAGGCCAAGGGATTCAGAGATCGCTTGCCCGCAGAACGCTATGAAGAAAACTAGGTTCAGCCACATCTAACATATAGAATCTAATGAAAGTGTGGCGAGAACTCCAGCTTGCAGCTTTGCAAATATCTTCCACTGAGACGCCCTTTAGTAAGGCCCAGGAAGACGAGACCCCCCGCGTAGAGTGCGCATGCAACTTCTCCGGGGGATCTAAAGACAAGCTCTTATAAGACAACACGATAGCCTCTACTATCCAACGGGAGAGGCTCGGTTTTGATAGAGGTCTGCCTTTTGCGCGTGCACCGAAGCACACGAATAGCTGATCAGACTGTCTGAAAGCTCTAGTGCGCTCTGCGTAACAGCGGAGAGCGCGCACTGGACAGAGTTTATTCAAACGTTCCTCCTCTGCTGACGCAAAAGGAGGAGGCGAGAAAACTGCTAATTCAATCACCTGATTGCGGAATGGGGTTACCACCACTTTAGGTGTGTAAGCAGCATTAGGTCGCATAACCACTCTGTCACCAGCGATCGAGAACTGAAGGCACGATGGACTGACTGACAGGGCTTGCATGTCACCAACGCGTTTTGCTGACGTTAACGCCAGCAGCAGCGCGGTCTTTAAAGAGACAAACTTTATGTCCACTGTCTCCAGGGGCTCGAACGGAGGCCCTGTGAGAGCACGTAACACCACTAGCAGATCCCAAGAGGGTATGAGGTGTCTCTCTGGCACCCTGAGCCGTCTCACCCCCGCCATAAAGCGTGACGCTAGCGGGTGACTGCCAGGAGAACTGCCATTAATGCCTGCGTGGCAGGCTGAAATGGCAGCCATGTACACTTTGAGAGTAGAAGCCGCCTTCCCCTCATCAAACAACTGCTGTAGGAATTCGAGAATAATGCCCAGCGCGCAGTTAACGGGGTCGTGCTGACGCGCAGCACACCACCGCTCAAAACTGCGCCACTTCAGCGTATACAGAGCCCGTGTTGATACAGCTCGGGCACTCTGTATTGTAGCCACCACCGCGTCCGACAAGCCTGACGCTATGAGCCTGCACCTTTCAGGTGCCAGGCTCTGAGACGCCACCACTCCGGATGGGGGTGCCACACTGTCCTGTGCGCCTGCGTTAGGAGGTCTCTCCGTAGAGGCAGCTCCCAAGGCTGCTGCACTGACATATTGACCAGATCTGCCGCCCACGGCTGGTTGGGCCAGTGGGGGGCTATCAATATCAATTCCCTGCCCTCGTCCGCAATCCTGCACAGCACCTGCTGGGGGAGCGGGATCGGGGGAAAAGCATATAGGGGTAGAGCTGGCCACTGGTGGCCCAGCGCGTCTATGCCTAGTGGGGGATCGTCGCCCCCTAGCGAGAACCAGAGCGGGCAGCAGGTGTTCTGCCTGTTCGCAAACAGGTCCACCTGCGCCTTGAAAAAACGCACCCAGATCTGACCTATCACTTGTGGGTGAAGGCACCAGTCTGCTGCTCGAGGATCGCCCCTCGATAACAGGTCCGCACCGTAGTTGAGGTGACCTGGTATATGAACTGCCCTGAGGGACAGGACGTGCCTCGCTGCCCACAGGAGCAGGCGAGTCGCCCAATGGTGTAATGACGGGGAGCGCACTCCGCCCTGGCGATTTATATACGCCAAGGTCGCAGTGTTGTCCGTCCTCACTAGTACATGCTGACCACTCAGCCTGGGCAGAAAGTGTTGTAGAGCTAGGACTACTGTTCGCAGCTCTAACACATTTATGTGAGACGCGGCCTCTGTCACAGACCAGAGACCGTTCACGCCTCTCCCTTCGCAGACAGCTCCCCAGCCTTTGGTGGAAGCGTCTGTGGTCACCACCACGCGACGCGACACTACGCCCATAGTGCCCGACGCGGCGAGAAACCAGGGGGTTCTCCAGATCGCCAGGGCTTTCCTGCATCTGGAGGACACCACTACTCTGCGATGCCTGTCTGTGACTGCGTTGAGCTTCATAGACAGGTACCATATTTGGAATGGCCGCATACGCAACATCCCCAACGGGAGCGCTATAGCGGCCGACGCCATCATCCCTAACAGGCGTTGGCAGCGCAGCGACGAGACTGACTGTCCCCGTCGGAACTGGCGCACGCATGTTTTGATGGCATTTATCCGTTCTTGAGACAGCCTGACCTCCATGGAGGTGGAGTCTAAGATCATACCCAGAAAATGCGTAACTTGCCTGGGGCAGAGAACGCTTTTTTCTCTGTTTACAACAAAACCCAGTCGATACAGGTGTGCCACCACTAGATGGCCATCCTGCACTGCTGCAGCTTTTGAATGAGAAGCAATTAACCAGTCGTCCAAATAATTGTAAACGCGCAAGCCGCGTAGACGTAATGGGGCGATAGCTGCCTCTACGCACTTTGTAAATACCCTCGGCGCTAGGGACAGGCCGAATGGGAGTGCGTTGAATTGGTACGCTATTCCTCCGAACGCAAACCTCAGATATTTCCGATGTCTGTGGTGGATCGGAATGTGGAAATAAGCGTCTTTTAAGTCTATCGTGATAAACCAATCGTTTGGCCTTATAAACTGCACAAGCCTGCGTGGGGTCAACATTCTGAACCGTAGCGGCATGAGTGCTTTGTTTAACACACGTAGATCTAATATTGGCAGATAATTCCCGTCTCTTTTGGGTACGAGGAAGTAACGGCTGTAGAAGCCTGCATTCCTCTCCTTGAGAGGGACTCTGCTTATGGCCTTCTTTCTGAGCAGGGAGATTATTTCTTCCCGTAGGAAGTGAGACTGTTCTCGCTGCATCACAGACTGTATTACTCTGCTGAATGGCGGAGGGGAACGGGGGAATTGCAGCACGTAACCCTTTGTAATCGTTTTTAGCACCCATGGTTAGGGTTGGGTACCGAGAACCGGTACCAATATGGAACCGGTTCCAATACAACCGGTACCTACCCGGACCGAAATGCAACGCAGATTTCGGTGCTTCATTTCGGTGCCTGAGCCAATTGAACACGGTCGCTAGGCAGATTCTGTGGGGCACATGTAAAACTGCCCCAGCTCCCAATGTAAACTTTGTCCTGTGTCGCTCACGCTCATTGGTGTTTTCATAGCAACAGTGTTATGACAGTGAAGAGCAGGCAGCATTTCACAGAGCAAGCACAAACAGAACTAGCCATCAACCTTTTAACATAGAAAATACCGAAAGGTAAACGGTCAAAAGTGTGGCTGTATTTTGGACCAAAATATTCAAACATCGCGACGTGCAGCAAATGCAACAAAACTATTGCGTGAAAAGAGTGGAGAGAAGGCAAAGAGTCAACGGCAGATCAGCAACCGAAGACTGAAAAATAAACAGAGATGACAGCTATACTTAACCTACGGTAGTCTCTTAAAGGGGCAGTACACATTTTCTCGTACTCAGTGTGTTCAAGTAACAAGATTAACTATAAACAAGATAGAACAGATAGGTATAAACAAATCATAAAATGGTGAAATTTCATGAAATAAATGCAAACAAAATAATACATTTTTGACTCCAAAGGCAAATATGCTCATATTTTTGCAAAAGAAGTTTGAAGCTGTTTTTTGTTTTTACAGTTTTTCTCGATTGATTACATTCAAAAACTGGAACTTATGGCACAATGACCACAACCTGTAACTCATGTGCCAACTCCCTAAACCAATTCTGCTAAACTATAAGCACAATTATGTGCTTTAGACACAAATTTCAATTGTTAACCGCACTTTCTTCAAAACACAACACACAATTATGTGCTTTAGACACAAATTTCAATTGTTAACCACACTTTCTTCAAAACACTAAACACCATCCTCTCTACTTTGCACACTTCATCAATGCCAAAACCTCCTTGTGTTCAGACAGAACACACTGCTATTCAATTGGCAAAACTTCCATTTCAAAGGCTGTTGTGCAATTTGAAATCAAAGCTTTAGCAATATGATGGCCACAGGTTAGCTCCTGGTTTGGAGAACAATTGATGGCAACATTGAAGTGAGAGGTGATCAGAAAGGCAGAGGAGTGAGAGTAAGAGGAGGAGGAGGAGGAAGAGGATGAAGAGAAAGAGCAAGAAGGAGAGCCATTATCTCTGATGAGATTCGGGCCACTGTGGTCAACCATATGGTCAACCATGGTTTGACCATGCAGGAGGCTGGCCAGAGGGTTCAACCAAATATAAGCCGCTTCTCAGTTGCATCCATTCTCTGGACATTCAGAAGAGGGAATAGGTAAGAAGCACTACTATGACAGGAAAAGACTAGTTTGAATGCCTTATCAGGAGCATAGTATTCTTGTATTTTCCATTGTACTGTATCTGTAAAATTACGTAAACAAATACAAAGTGCAACCATTGTTGACCAAGACATATTCCTAAACATCAATACAGTGAGCCTAGCCACAGTGGACTGTGTTCTAAGGCGGAACACCTTGAGAATAAAGCAGGTGTACAGGGTGCCTTTTGTCAGAAACTCCGACAGTCAAACAGTTATGCTATGACTATGTGCAAGTAAGTCATATACATTTTCACAACTGATTGTGTCCTATCAGCACTGACACATTACTGTACTGTATTGTAATCCAATCCAATGTTACAGTTTTTCTCGATTGCTTACACACATGAAGCATGCCTCGTTTTCTCAAAACTCTAAACACAAATCCCTAAACCACTCACATAAAATGCAACAACATTCACAACACTGTGTAGGTCTATTTCTGATAGCACATTGTCAATATTGTCTTGAGCTAGAACAGGATGCAGTAGTTTTTTGTCCTTTTTTATTTTACATTTTTCTTTCTTTTTTTTGTTGACTGTACTGGCCTATATCCTATTGTTTGTTCTGTGCAAATCATTTACACATTCATTTGTGTTTGCTGTGATGTATAGGCTACAGCACTTTTGGATAAAATAAAGAAATATTTTAGTTGTTACTGTATATTTGTGTGTTGTTTTATATTTGCGTAAAAACATTATACAGTTATATTTTACTACAGGAGTAAGCGTATAGTAACATAATGTTCCTGATAAGGCCTTCATACTGGTGTTTTCCCATTTCATAGTAGTGTTTTCCATTGAGCACATCAGTGTTCAATCGATGCTTAGAATGTCTACTCATATAATGGGCTGTGTTTGTCATTAGAAAACAAAGTACCCTTTTGAGGTGACATAACACTGTTTTGAAAGCAAAGTTGGCTTTTGCAGGATGTATAAAGGGTTTTGCATTTTGTGTGAGTGGTTTTGGGATTTGTGTTTAGAGTTTTGAGGAAACGAGGAATGCTTTCAAAAAATGTGTGTTAGCAATTGAGAAAAACTGTATTTATATTTATTTAAGTATACTATAAACTGTTGTTTACAGTTAATATAATGTTCATAGTTTGAAGTTAAAAAGTTTGAAGCCAAGTGTTTTGTATGTATTTATATTTATAATATACTTTAAACAGTTAATATATTGTTCAATTTGAAGAAAAAAAAATGCATTGAACAAAAGAATTGCTGAAGTATTGAAGCTGTAGTGTGTGTACAGAGTGTGTGTGTGTGTTTTGTATTTATTTGTATTTATTTAAGTATAGTCTAAACTTTTGTTAACAGTTCATATATTATTTAAGTTTTAAGTTAAAAGGTGTTTTGTATTTATTTATATATATAATCTACTTTAAACAGTTCATATATTTGGCAATAAAGCCTTTCTTAAATGTCGTCAATCGTAAACATTTTTTTTTTTTTTATAAAAGTATCGGTTCCGGCACCGTTTAGGCACCGGTATCGTTTTAAAAGTATCGGTTATGTACCGGTATCGGATAAAAACCAAACGATACCCATCCCTACCCATGGTGACACTGTGCATGCGCGCCAACTCTCCGCACGACCAGGGAGGCTGTGCTCTGAGTTGAATTTGTCGGGGACTAACCCGCTCATGGTCAATGAGTCTAAGCCTAGATCTACACCCACTCCGCCTAGGGAGGGAGACGAGATCTGGGGCTGCCCCCTCATGTTTTTGAAAAAAAATTGGGGGTGCGATTGCACTGTGTGCATCGCGGGGGGAGTTGCACAAGCATGTCTGGGCACTGCGCCATCTGGGACAGGAGTTAGGACATATGATTGTGGTGCTTGTGAAAACCTGCTTACCGTGCTGTACATGATTTCCACATGTGAGCGACGGGCTGATTTCTGTGGAGGCGGTGTGGACTCCACCGCTCCCCCCTGTGTGACGAGCGGCTGACTGTCACGATCAGGAAGCCTGAGGTCTCCCTCTGCCTAGCCCGCGGCGAGCGGAATGCTGCCGCGGAGCCTGGGCTGCGCCCTGGGCAGGGCGCGCAGCTGGTCGCTGTGCTGCTGGCTGCGCTGGAGGGCGGAAGGGTTGTCTCTGCCAGCCTCGCCCGGTGGATACCTTTGCTGGAGGCGCTGGCGAGCGGAACCCGCTTCTCTTCCGGCCCGGTGCGGGTGTGGTGTGTCCTGAGGAGGACGTCTCACCCGTGCCACTAGAGCGAGGCATCCAAGCCTGGAATACCTCTCTGCTCTTCTGCTGTTCCTCGAACTTGGCAGCCATTGTGACCACTGCCTCCCCGAAGGCGCCCTGGACAGAGACCGGGGCGTCGAGGAGTGGTGCTTTTTCTCCGTCTGACAGCTTAGCCAGTGATAGCCACAGAGACCTCTGGGTAGCCACCACGGCACCCATCACCCTCCCCAGTGCCTGTGCCGTGCACCGAGTTAGTCTAAGCGACAGATACGTCGCGCGACGGAGTTCTGCCACAGACGGGTGATCTTCCCCCAGCGACAAGGCAAGCTCAGTCAGGAGCTTTGCCTGGTAGCGCTGTAGCAATGCAGCCGTATTGGTCGTGCAGGCAGCCTGCCCTGCAGCCAAGTAGGACTTCTCTGCCAGCTGAGCCTGGTGTCTGCCCACCCGCGTGGGCAGGAGAGGCTTCTGGCCGAGACGCATCGTGGGGGATGCGGACGAGAGGTAGCCCGCTACTGCATCCTCCACTTGAGGAAAGGAGAGGTAGCCCCTCTCCTTAGCCATGTGGAGCTGCATGTAGGGCGCGAACCCCGGCACCGGGGCTCGGCCCGAGTAGGGTATCGCCCATGTCGCCTGCAGTTCCTCGTGCACCTCCTCGAAAAAGGGGATGCAACTGGGAACTAACGCGGCGGAGCCAGCATAGAACTCCCCGTCCAGCAGCGAGGACCGCACACTGGGAGGGGGAGGGAGAGGGAGCCCGAGGCAGCTTGCTGCTCTCAGCGCAACCTCGTGGAGCTGCTGGCCCAGGAGCCGAGACGAGGTAGGAGGTGTCTCCACCCGCAACCTGACGTCATGGCTCGTCTGCATTGCTTCCGCGATTGAGCTGTGCTCATCGGAGAAGTCTAGCAGACTATCATCATCCAGGCTGATGTCCAGCTCGAGCGCATCGTGGGGGATGGGCTGGACACCGCTTGGTTGAAGCTCCTCAGCCTCGCTGCCCCGCAGCCCCAGGGCTGACAGGCGGCGGAGACGGGGAGAGACCCGGGAGCGGAGCTGCCGCTGCAAGGCGACTGCTCACGCTCACCAAGTCCAAGGCTGAAGACGCACTCATTCCTACGGGGGTGTCAGCCCCGGATGGAACTAGTGCAGTCTCCTCGGCGTCCTTGCGCTTCCAGAACGCAAGGCGCCTGGTAGCCTTAGCTAGCGGGAGGCTAGCACAGATGGAACAGACAGGGGCTTTGCCCGAAAGCGCGCCCGCCGCGTGGTCCCTGCCTAGGCAGGTCACGCACCGACGGTGGCGGTCGCCCTTGGGACGGACGTGACCGGAGTCGGGGTAGTGTCTAGCCATCTTTTATCAATCTGAAAGTAGAGAAGAATGTTAAAACACAAGCACACTATCTGCAACGAACACGTTGTTAGCAAGCTAGCAGGCTAGTCAGAGACTTAGTCAGCCAGGCAGCCAGGATAGCAGCAACTACTTTCAAAATGAAATTAAGCCAATGAATTTCGTAGCGCCCTGAGCTAGTGAGGGTTAAGGAACCCGGATAACTCACCAACCCGTAGAGAGCGAAAGCACACAAAACTCTTTTGACTGTGGTAGAGCGTTTGAGATATCTTCGGAGATGTTCACTCCGTCTTGCGAAGTTTCAAAAGAGGCAGATCTGAGGGCGCGTAATGATATTATAGTACTCCTGGCGGGCGGGGCCAGGAGCGCCCGCTGACAGATCTCGCGGCCTTTCAGGCGTGAATAGATAAATGCTTCGATTTGTACCCCATGACTGACGTCATGTACCATTATGTTATATCGCAGTGAACTGCGATAAGGAACTGTTAAGATGGTTAGATAGTTAATATCCAGGTTAACTGCTACATAGCATCTCGTTAAATAGTCTGGTAGGAATAGTTGTAGGTTGCCATGGCACTGGGGGTAGCTTGCGCTTGAAAGGCTATAACGTCAAAATAAACATGGAAGGTGAAATGATCATGATGCTCTGTCTCTACAATTTACTTACCGGTAGTTTAATTAGTGTACTTCGAGTACAAGTACTTTTCCTGAATAGATACGCGTTACTCCTACGCAGAAGGTGTGCACTGTACTCGGTGTGCTTGAACTATGAGTGAAAATACCGTTTAAACCATACAATAAGCGGCGATTCTGGGTAAGACGTGGCCGAACTTTTCCCGAACAGCTAGCTGGTGGGACAGTTTGTAATTCTATTTGTTTGTATGCCTATTAAATGATATATCAAATATAAACATAAAAAAAAAATAACATTTCTGATGTTCGTATTTTTCAAATTTCTCGCAGGCACATAGTTTTCATTTAGCAGCTGATATGTCATGCTAAAACAACCCTTGTTTCGTTACTTATACATAATTAGGCGCACTTTACGCATCTCCTCCCATCTCTTTGCGATGAACACCCACTTCCCCACACCCACTTCCCAGGAGCGGTAATCTGCGCTTTTACTCAGGTGCGCCTCCTTTGGAAATAGGGTTTTATGTCTTTACCCGCTATTTTACGCCTGAAATGGGCGCAATCCTGTTAGTAAATGAGGCCCACAATATCATACACATACACAATATCATGATATATGACATTCAAAACACAGCATTTAACAAACATTACGGCACACAATATTACACACGACACACAGCACCTCAATACACTGTTATGGTAATTAGTAATGGTCCCATCGTTTGCATCATGCACCAGTTCATACCACCAGTATATTGTGATTGAGTTTTCCAGGCTGAGCCGCCCAGAGGCCTTTTGTGGTTGTTTGGGGCGCTCAGGCAGCACAGAACCACAGCTGGGCTTTCATTTCAGATGATGTAATGGATGACTAAATAGCGCATTGCAATGTTCTCTGACTGGGTGAGCCTGTTTGAGTTAATTAGCCTTCCAGGTGAACACAGTGTGAGGTTTACATTGTGTGGAATAACTGCATTTGTTCTGGACCTGGGTATCCATTTGCCCCCATGGCTAACCGGCTAACATTCTGTTGTAGTTGAAAGTTTGCCTCTGGTTTCACTCACCTCCCAAACACACTGATGCAAACGTGGCTTACAGAGATACTATTGTAAAACACACATTTCTGGAAGTCTAACCACTATGATTTTACAGTTTCCATTTACAGCACAAGGTTCCACATTAATGTTGTGTTTCAATCAGACTGCAGCACACCAAAATGAATATTTTAAGTGTCAGGGGAATAGAGCCAGAGTAGCATATTGTGAGAAAAAAAAAAATCTTAATTTAGTCACAACCGCCCTCCCCATTAGCACTGATGTAGTTGGTCCACGGGAGATCAGGGCTCTTAAAGGGAAACTGCAGGATTTTTCGACCTGATATTTATGGTTCCAAATTTTTACTGAGGGCAATTCACAATCAAAATCAGTCCAGTATTGAGTTAGAATGCTATTACTGGCAACCACAAAATGGCTATACAGTGTAATATATACTGACAGACCCATAATGTTATTGTACAGTAAGTGTCTGACAACATGGAAAGGATCCCTACAGAGATAGTCCTGTGTCCATTTACCTCAATAACTATGAAGAAACTGTAGAAAATGAACGAAACTGAATGAATCTTAATTTAGTCACAACCCACCTCTTCAGCATTAATGTAATTGGTCCACGGGAGATCAAGGCTCTTAATTTCAGTGAGTACTCATGGGTTCTGTGAACCTAATACACAATGGCCTTTACATCCCAGTGATGCCTGCTGTGCCTATCATCAGCAGTGTCTTTTCACCCGAACCTCCCCTCTGTGAAGCAGGAATTCATAAATAGTGGCTCACACAACTGAAAGGAATAAAAAAAACTGACTGGAGTCATGGAACCGCATAAAACATGAAACCGCCAAGTGCTTTATGTACCTAGCATGATCAACAGAAACAATCCCTTCAAACAAGTCATTACCCAAAAAGAGAGGCAGGTCTGGCTGGCAAACATGACAATACTTCAGCTGATTGAAAACTGAGTCAAACTTTACCCCATATGTAATTTCCTGCTTTAGTGATGCCTGTGCCAAACAGTTCCCTGTCTGAAGTAATATCTGCAAAAAGATATGCTTTTTTCTTTCAAGTCACCAACTGCAGAAAATACCTTTTCTTGACCTTTTCTTTCTTCAAGTTTAGAGTAGCTGCATTAGATCAATAACTAAAATCTTCGCCTAGACGGTTATCAACCTCAAATGAATCTTGACACAAGACTATGAATACTGGGGATGGTGATCCGTGTACCATTGTATTGTTTTTGATGATTTTGCCATCTCTCAGGTCTTCGAGCACATCATGAGTCAGACTTTGCTTGGAGATATTGCTCTCGAACTGAGGTCTGACATAATAACACCTTCACTGATCTTTAATGGACACATACTCTCAAAATATCTTTTCCAATAGCATCAGTACCCAGGGTTTGCTCAATGTAATCAAATGTATTCTTGAATAGTTTTTGTGTGTTTAAAAAGTTCTAAATACTCCCACATTTTCAGTGAAATCCCTAATATCATTTACAGGCACATTTAACTTTGTTAGTCTACATGCAGTTTAGACAGAAGATAGGCTGTGCTGTAACCGTGCACCTCCTCTCCCATCAGTGTCTGAATTACACTGGTTGGAAGCAGCATTTTAGCCTGCATTTGGAGATAAAACAAGGCCAGACTTTTCATCAAATCATTCTCATCTTACTTACATAATCATTTACATCATCCAATGCTCCCACTCCACCATTTATATTATCATTCCTACCTTCCATACCTGTTACAGATATCTGGGTCATTGACTGTGGCAGTACTGGAGGTGTTGGGAGATCTGGATGTCCACACTGGAATCTGAATTACAAACCTTACACGTGTAAGACATTTTGACAAGCTAACTTAGAATGCCTATCTAACAGTTAGCTAGCTTAAATTGAAAGGAGTTGCTTTACTAAGCGGCCTGATGTCAGTTTGGAGAACTTTGGCTACTGTTGCATACATTAACTGACTGAAGTTGGATTTAGTTAGTGAAGAGAAATCATTTTGCTTATAAAGGCAATGATGCGTATTTTTTATAGTGTTTTGACCGTATTGAGCTAAAACAGAGACTTGAAAAAAAGTTGCCATTGATAAAAAAAATAAAAAATTCTAAATAGAACATTGGCATTGAAACGCTTGTATTGAAATTAACTTTGGGCACTGAAAAGATGTTTTGATGGTTTTTGTAAACGTCCACCTGAGGGATTTAAGGGTGGGAAGACAAAACGCAAAAGATGAGTACAGGAGCAGGACATTATCTTGCAGGAGCGGGACTGAAAAGACCATCCCGCACAGACCTCTAGCCTCCCACTCCCTCTAGCAAGTGGCATCCTAGGCTACGCTTTATCGTCTACGCCACAAACCACCACATGACATAAGGCGATGTGACATGAAGTAAGCCCCGAGTCATGATTTAGCTGTGAGGGTTAAAATACTGTGAGAAATGATTCATGTCTGTGAATTATGACAGAACTATGATATTGCCACCCATGGAAAAGACAGCACATAAATATTATGGGCTTGGAAATATGTTCATAAATAACCAGGATTGGAAAGGTTTCTTTTGAAATTTGAAAGGTATGAAAACTATAATAAGTAATGTCATTATTTTAATTACTTCATCAAAGTAATGTAACTAACTACCTTTGATTACTTTTTGATTGGCATAAAACAGGCAGAGCAAATTCAAACAAGAGAACCAATCAAAAACCATGTTCAAAATGTGGGTGCATACTGCCAAATGAACAGAGCCTGTTGCCTAGATGGCGAAAAGATGCAAAGCAACAGAATTAATTTGATATACCACAGGTAAGCTTTAAAGATGTTTACTGAAAAGAATATAATGAAAATCACCGACAGTTTGATAAGTAACTGTAATTTAATTTAACGTACTGTCATTTTTCAATAACTGTAAAATAACATTTATTTTGTAATTTAATTATGTAACTCCATTACATATTAGTAGTTACTCCCCAACCTTGTAAATACGATCTCACTGGAGACACCTGTGGTCTTCTTCACAGCAGCTCATGTCTGTCAAAAAGACAGGTATATGATTTTTTTTTATTTAAAGCCTTGCTGACATTAACATATTTAATACAAATTCTATTTAATTGTATTTATTTATCATTCATTCATTAACAATAACACATCTTTATTGAAGCCCAAGTGTGGCAAAGAGAAACTATCTATTTAGAGGAAGACACCATGAGCAGGGCCTTGAGCTTCAAAAGGGGGGCTCTATTGCCCGAGGCTGAAGGCCAGGAAGGAAGTTTAGTGAGAACAAAGTTTCATGTTGATATCCTCAAAAGTGTGCAAAATGTCAGTACCTGAAAATGCTGTCTTGAGAGGATTCTTGAAGAGGGTTTCCTTATTAAAATGGTCATAATCTTGTTAATATTTGAAATTGGCACACGATTATGCTGTTGTGGCAAAATTTGTACTCTGATGGCGTTACGTCAAAAGCAGCAACCTGGCTCATATAAATGCAACATAGCCAAGCTTTTCCAAAAGTCTGGCTTTCATCCAAAGGCTGAGAAGAGAGCAGTGAAGGCGGTCATCAAGAGGTTTTGATGACCGTCAATTAAACTGTGCAGACATTGGGCCAGTGAATTTACACAAGGCAGGTAAAAGCTACCAGGCGATATCACGGCTCATCACATCTTTCATATAAATGTAGCTTATTGTATGGCCTAGCTGGTGTACTGTGGAATCGACTACAGGACAAAGTATAGCAGTTTATGAGCCAAAAGGCAAAATACCAATGTTTCTTTTTCAGCTAGATATACATTATATAAAAATGTTGTAGGTTACCATGTTGGTAACATGTCCCACACCAAGTTACTACTCACCACATTTGGTCTCTTTGCACCCTAGAGGGAGGAGGAGCAGAAAGAGGACAAAAGGCAAGCAGTGAAATCATCCATACACACGCAGAGGAGACGCATACATGCAGTGAATTCATCCGTACACACGCAGAGGAGACACATACATGCAGTGTACGTACATCCATGGACACATAGAGCAATGTCAGTGTATGCAGATGGGAGAGAGAGAGAGTAGCCAGCCATCACAGTCATACAGCATCTTGGGGGCTTGTTGTACTCATAAGGTTACTATTTAAGGAGCTATGAGTCCATATGCAGAATTACTACATGGCCTTTTTAGGACAAAACTGCTGCTAATTGATGCTCTGAACATTGGGAACCTCAGCAGAGTTATGCATACAACATATCTCAAATGGAACAAAGTATGAAAAAGTCATATACGTATGTTTATTTCTATACAGTATTTATGATAACAGTGTGTTGACACACATATTTAGGGGTCCTTTCATACACAGCAATATATGTGTTCTCTATGACCTACCTTGTTGTTGAAGGGTATTCTGCCATTTTAGTATGAAATGTATATACAAGCTATTTACCGTCTATTTTTCATGCAAGTATGGTACATGACAAGTGTGATTCCTATGTTTCCTACAGACTTTTCCTATGTGAGATGTGGTGTTTCTGACGTGTTCTCTCAGTTAGACCAGAGTCATATTTAATCTGCAAATTAGAAACAGGAAATATTCAAGACAACTGAATGTTGAGCAGAGAGTCTGTAGGCAGTTGATGGAAGACAGAAGTTTAATGTGCCTACTCACCCATGGCAAATCATTTTATCTTCGCCTGACTAAAATCTGCCATCACCTCACAAGAGCGCAGCATGTCACACGGTTTCTATAAAAGGGCCTTCGTGAATCCTGCTCCCCCTCCCTCGTGTCAGAGACCTCATCTTGGAGGCTCTGAATCATAGGTCCTGCACACATGACACCACCACACCACTGAAGGTGTTTGAGAGTTGCCTCTTAGTGTGTCAAAAACGCACCACAAAAGCAATAATGCCAGCCAGTAGAAAGACAGAAAATAAAGCTGTGATCTGAGGTGTATCTCCATGCCATGAAGTAATGCTTTTAAAAAAAAAAGTGTGAACCCTATGGTGAGAATGGAGGTGGAATCTGATATTTGAATCAATGTCTAAAGCTGACCTGGATGTGTGGATATCTGAGGGTGCTTTCACTCCTGCAGCCTTTAGTCCATTTGAGTCGAACCATAGTGCGCTTGTCCCCCTTGGTTTGGTTTGTTTGCGTAGGTCAGAACGCAGAAATCGCAAAATAATCGGCCCGATACCCCCATCAAAATTGTGGTTTTCGATCCGCATCATCTGGCAAACTCTGGTGCAGTCCCACTGATGAGAAAGAAACCAAGCAGGACCAAAACTATCTAATAGCAATGCATCATGGGAATTGAGGTAACTGGATTCTGGGTAGGATTATTCAATTAAATTAAATTTTATTTATATAGCGCCATAACAATACAATTGTCTCTAGGCGCTTAACAGAGCCCAGAGCCTGAACCCCCTTAGTGCAAGCACAATGGCAACACGGGCAAGAAAAAACTCCCTGTTAGTCAGGAAGGAACCTTAAGCAGAACCACGGCACATAAGCGGGAACCCATCTGCTTGAGGTCGGCCGGGTGGAGATAGGAAGGGGGGATGGGGGGAGGGTTGTGTGGCAGAAGGGGAAGGGAAACAACAGGTGTTGTACATAGCCTGCATTTGTTAGATGTACATAATATATATACAGACATCCGGTGGTAAATACATAATACAGACAAGACCTGTTTAGTGGGTATACACTGTGCTCATAGGGTTACTGTTACAGGGGTAAGGGGAGTAGGAACAGAGAAACATGTCGATGGTGGCAATAATATATATTGTATATAAATGCTAGCATAGGGTAGAGTAAGTGTACGGCAGTGCGGTGGCGGTGGGTGCAATTGGCCGAGGGTTTCTACAGGTAGACCGGGTGGAGAGACTACAGCAGCGTCCCATAGCGAAGATAGTCTAGATTAGGAGAGAAAGAAAAAGAACAGAGTGAGTGGGTAGAGTTTGGCTGTCCATATGCTTAGATGAGGAGTAGTGGGGGTGAGGAGCAATGTTTCCACTTCCATTAGCAATTGGAACATGCTATAAGGGAGAGAGAACATTTTTGTTAGTAGACATCAATTTCAGAAACAGATAAGGACATACCTTTGGGTAGTAGATTTAACAGAAGGCAATATGGCCATTTTATCAGTGTTATTATAGGCATTAGCAATGTGATAAGAAAGGAGAGGGAGAGGGAGAGAGAGAGAGAGAGAGAGAGAGAGAGAGGCTGGCTAGGTGTATGGGAATTTTATTTAGTATTTAGTTAGGTTTGGTACATGCAGAGATTTTAGTCATAAGCTTTGTAAGGGTGCACAACAGTGCCCAATTGGCTTTGGGATTATAAACATTTGATTTCTTTAGTTTCCTATAACATGCAGCATGAATAATAATGACAGACGTGGACTCTTGAGGAGGTGCAGGGCCTCATGGAGATCTGGTCAGATGACGATATGAGCTCACAACTTTCGACGACACACAAAAACAGCTAAATCTACTCACCCTTTAGCAATGGCTCAGGGATGTGTGTGTGTGTGTGTGTGTGTGTGTGTGTGTGCCACATACACAAGGCAAAACACTTCATCAGCATTAAAGTGCATGACACACTTAATAAAACAGGAAGTTCTGTTAAAAAGACAGGCCAATTTCCTTGTTTCACGACCTGGACAAAATACCTGGGCAAGAAATGGTCGTTGATCTTATGGATGTTGTGGAGTCCAATGAGAGTTCAAGACCATCACCCGCTTCCAGTGCTGCTGGCACCGCTGCCCCGTTGATCTGATGGATGTTGTAGAGTCCCATGAGAGTTCAACACCATCACCCGCTTCCAGTGCTGCCAGCACAGCTGACCCGGCTCCTGCATCTGACATGGGTGTTGATGGTGAGTTTATTCTTTTGCAGTTGCCAAAACCAATCACTTACAGTTACAGATGTTATGGTGTATGCATAGACAGTAGTAGTATATTTTGCAATGATGTGTGTGTGTCACACGTGGAGGCAGCCGATCGCAAAGCAAGAGGGTTACGTTGTCTAGCCTAGGCTATTTCACATTAAACCGAATCAGCTGGAATAAACCTGTTGGTCTTGAATACGCTCTTTTCTCTTGGTTGAAATTTGACCTTACTGTTGGCATTAGGACAATACATCATACACACACACACACACACACACACAAACTGTGTTGTGCACACAGGATGTGTCTTTTTTCTGCATTAATATGACATGAGTAACAGAAATAGTTTATTTCAATAATCAGGGGTAGATTCAAGCAAAGTATCCTTTGATACTGCCACCATAAACACCCTTGCTGATGCAAACCTGTCTGATGCTCAGAGCACATAGAGCTTGGTCAAGGCAGACTGCTCATTCCCATAGCTCAAGCTCCAAAAAGAAAGGCAGAATTCGTGCCAACTTGATGAGTTCTGGGCATACATGACTGACAGTAAAAGGCTGCTGGAGAAAACCTGTGGAGCTAAATAGAACCAGTTGGCCACTGCTTTTGGGAGGATACTTCAGGCCCAACAGGAGGCTGAGGAGAAAAGGTTCCCAGCTATGCAATCACAGCTACAGGCCAGTAACCAGATGTTCATGCAACTAGTGGGGGTTCACTAATGGGCCCTCTTGTTAGTGCTTTGCATCCTGGTCAACCTCATTCCTCCACAATACCACCCTGGACCACAACACCCCCGCCAACATCGACCCCAAGGGCCTGGTGAGAAAAGTGAAAAAAAAAATGACTGCTTCGGCTTGCTATACCTCAGCTCAGGGTAAACAAATACAGACAGGCAAATCTCCACACACATTTGCAGATCTGCCACGGCAGAAGCATAGCAAAATTCATGTGTAAAAAAGCCAATTGAGAGGCCGACCTGAGTTGCACCTGTGACCTGTTTTCCAGCTCACGGAGCAAAATACTTTTCTTTTTACAAGAGTCATTTTCTACAGTTTCTTTTGGTTATTGAGGTAAGCAGACACAGGTGTATCTCTGTAGGGATCCTTTCCATGTTGCCAGACACTTATAATTACATTATGAGCCTGTCAGTGGCAAAAACAAACAGTTTGCTTTGATGCAGATGCTTGCCCCATGAGATAACTTTGTATAGCCATTTTGTAGTTGCCAGTTATAGCGTTTTAACTCAATACTGGACTGATTTCAATCATTACAGTAATTGTCCTTTTTGGACCCAAAAATATCTAAACATAGGGCCCAGGTTAGCTCCCTAAGGTTCCCTTAAATATCTATGTATGCATTTCACAATGTGTCTGTACATTCACAGTTCTGTGCACACATTTACAGATTTCTCTACACATCTACAAATCTCAGTACAGTTGCAAATCTCAGAACACATTTAGAGATTTTTGTTTCTGATTACGCACACATGGATTCTGAATACACATTTGCAAATTCCTGTACACATTTGCAAATATCAGTACCCATTTAGAAGTTGTTTTACATATTTACAAATATGATTACGCAGACATGGATTGAGATACAGTTACACAACTATCCACACACATTAATGCACAGGTAAATAATTCTGCTATAAAAACATCCTCATACTACAAGAATAGACAAAAGAGGAGGGGGGATAGCCACACTCTTTTTGGTGCAGTCAGCAGCTTGCGACTTTTGATCATTTGTTGATTGATGTGCTCTCATCAAGTCTTCTCCTCATATTTTGTAAGCAA
Organism: Clupea harengus; assembly: GCF_900700415.2. Classification (NCBI taxonomy): domain Eukaryota; kingdom Metazoa; phylum Chordata; class Actinopteri; order Clupeiformes; family Clupeidae; genus Clupea; species Clupea harengus. Next base: position 6,975,813 of record NC_045163.1, on the reverse strand, counting down.
CTATTTACAGGCCTCCAAAACACTCAGCTAAAGTCTTTTCTTGATGAGCTAGGCGAACTGTTATTGTTAATACTGTAATTTGTAAGGATTTTGATTGTCTTATAATATCAGGGGATTTCACCTTGTATGTAGATAATCCAGAAAACAGTATAAGGAACTAAAGGCATTACTTGATACCTTCAGCCTAACACGGCATGTACAGGGGCCAGCCAGGAGATGGTCTTATCTGATCATTTCTGTGTGTTCTTTGATGTGTCAGAACCGATTTATGACTGCAAGAAAGAGAGTCATAAATGAATACACGAATGCTCTCTTTGAGCAGGCAC